>NC_080671.1:221475172-221547672 GCF_030247195.1 Topomyia yanbarensis | reverse complement strand
GAAGTCGGATCCATTAGAAATTCAATAGCAGCCTATGGGAACGTTGCACCTTTCATTTGGGACTACGTTTGTAAAAATCGGTTCATCCATCTCTGAGAAAAGTGAGTGAGATTGTGTTCGCGTACACACACACAGACGCACATACACACACACATACATACACACACATACATACACACACACATACATACACACACACAGACATTTGCCGAACTCGACGAACTGAATCGAATGGTATATGTCACTCGGCCCTCCGGGCCTCCGTTAAAATGTCGGTTTTCAGAGCAATTGCAATACCTTTCTATTGAGAAAGGCAAAACGTCAAATACAAGTATAAAATTGAATACACGGAAAAAGTGCAATCAGAAGGAAGGTTGCAAAACAGTGATAATAAAATCGAATACAAGAGATGGTCAGATTCAGAGAAACCTGAACCAAACTAAGGAAAAAAACGGAAGGGCCAGAGTCAAAGAACCTGAGCCGATCACAATGTTACAAAAGGGAAAATATAAGAAGGCCTGAGTCAGTGAACCAGAGCCAAAATAAAAGCCAGAGCCAAAAGGCCAGAGCCAACGGACCAGAACTAGAGCCGAAATCAAAAGGGGTCTCGCGTAGTTTCTAAATCTGATCGCGTAAGCTATACTGCGATTAGAAACTCTGGAATTGACAAGACCGAAGCATCGAAATGGGAACACATGAATGAATGAGCAAGGGGGGGGGGGGGGGGGGGTCGGACCCCTAGAATGACATGGGTGAATGATACACAAGGAAACCGACGTCGGTATGCATGATAAACGAATGAGGTATGAGCGAGTGCTAACATTTCAGATAGGACGAAAAAGTTGATAAACAAGGACTAACCAAGTAAGGGCAAAAGGGGTGAAGAACAGGAATACGAGAAAATACGAAGGGAATAATCATTAGGAGATCGTAGCAGTGAAAACAAGGCAAAAAGTTTCATAATTAAAGAAAAGTGTTAATGGACACTATAATATATGTGACGAAAACGTCAGAAAAGGAAAATTATGGACGTGGGATCAGAAGTTAAACAAATGGCGAGAAAACGCCCAGATGGGAAATATTTTATGAAAAGGGCAAACATGCCAAAACAAGAAAGTTATCAACAAGTTGCAGTAGAGACAGACACTGCAGAAGAATTTCATTTTTCATTTCACAAGAATCGCAAATCAGCCAAAGGGCGTTATATTTTTTTCTATCTTTCTAAATGTTAATAGGAGAATTTCGATTTGGTTTCACAAGTTGCGCATCAGTCCACCTTGGCAATTGTAATTTTCAGGTACTCTCTAGGATGGATGTAGTTGATTATGGTAAGTAAGATTTCAGTATACTTTTCTTTCATAACCGCATGGTTACAAATACCATGTATTTTTTCGGGAATTTAAGGCTTTATTTACAGGTACCCTCCTGGGTCAACCTCAATTGGATAGGGGGAGATGTCGAAGCAACATACACAATAGCCACAATAGACAGGAAGGAAGACAATCAAGTATTCCCACAAAAAAATACTTACCTCGCTTCGACAAATGTTGTCGGAATACCATTTTGAAAAAAAAATTAAAGAAAAAAATATTTTATTATGAAAAAAAATTTTATTATGAAAAAACATAAAACACAATTAAAAAAAAGACACAACTCGAGGAACACACAAAAAATATATTATCCATCTCGAGCCTAAAACAATATTACAAAAAAATACTAAAAACCGAGCACAACAGGCAAAAGAACTCGAAATTATTAAAACGAGCAAAGTAGCAAAAGATCTCGAACCAAAAAAAAACAAAAAAAACACATCTGGGGAAAAAGAAGGAATTGGTCAATCATACTAACCACTAACACTCCTTTTTTTGCAAAGAATCACCGACAAAAAAAAATTAGAAGATTAGGAAGATCGAAGATTAGGAAGGAGCCAATCGAGTCGGTTTTCATTTTAAAATAAACTATAAACAAAAGTAATTTCACATATGACAAATTTTAAAGATTAAAGCAAATGATTGAAAACAAACATAAAGTGAAATAATTAAATAGATATAGTAAATAACAGGTTGAGAATGAAGATAACACAAAATTTAGTTTGTTCATATTTTTAATACAATAATAATCTATAGCAGTCAAATTATCAAAACCGTACAACAAATAAGCAAATAACGTATATTGACAAAAATAATAATAACTATTAAACATAGGAGATTTTGTATAAAGTGGAAGCAGAAGTCCAGAGAAGTGTGTGCCCTGTAGAGAAGGTAGTCACGAGCACTACCCACCGCGTTCGACAAGGATGGAACCAGTCGAAGGTGGTGACGGGAACGATTGAGGGGCGCCACAGAAGACAACAAGAACAAGAAACGGAAAGCCAAACCGGCATGAAATGAGTATACGCTACTGGAAGTAAGAAGAAGACGTAGGGAGTGAAATCGGTACAGCCAATACCCGGCTCACTCCAAAACACGAGCAAAAAGGCCACAGCCGGGACATCACAACCCGACTACGGTCATATAATTAACTACAAAGTACTTCGGTCGGAACATTACACTCTGACCGATGATACAAGAACAAGAAGTATGCCGCACAGTCGACACACTACAATTCGACTGATGCTTGGCCAACACATATATATAGCCCCAGTCGGAACTACCATAACGTCCGACTGCGGTGAATTACCGAACGAAGACACGACTGGAGAAAATCAAAAGCCCAGTCAGCCGCTCCAATAATGAGGCACTATACGCAGTCGGAATTACCAAAACCGACTTTGCGTCGAAAGACAGCCACCATCATGTTAGACACTGGTGGTTGGACATCCCGAAGCAAGGCGAATGGAAGGCACAGTCAGAAACACCAAACTCTGACTGGTGCGAATATAAACGAAACATGAAGACAGTATACCACTAGGAGGGTGTAGGACCAGAGGAGGTGCCCCGAGATCAAAGTCCCGAAAACCCTTATCGACCCGAGAGGAAGCAGCCAGGCAGCACACTGGTGAAAACACCGGTATAAGCATTGGACGAGCCGCTAGGACCATCGTAAAGTTAGGATGTTAAGAAAATGTCAAATAATGATAGAAAATTGTTAATATTTGGTTTTGACAAAAGTAATAACAAATATTATTTTTGTAATGGCAATCTTAGGAGTTAGGACACAAAAGACTTTTTGACACAAATTTTTCTAATGACCCGCGCAATCGTCTTGATGATGCGTCTCTCCGAGGCAACATCAAGCTCAGTAAGTAAGGGGGCATGCAGCGCCCATAGTTTTCGGCCAGCATCAACCCTGGAAAATTTCTCCAAGTGGTGCACCATGGAAGCTAATTTCCTGGGTTACATCACCAGCTACAGCCTTAAGCTAAGCTGATATTTTGATGCACTCGCGCTTTCCAAGCCATATGCTTACGGAAAACGAATACACACTTTGTTTAATTAAACACAGTTTGTTGCTGCTAGCAACAGACGGCGACGCTTTTGTAGAAAGTAAAGGCTTCCGAGTATGAGTCATAATGAACTACTGATTCATCCACCAGGGTCTTTACTCTCGCGAGCGTGGAAAGAATGTTTTGTTTAGGTCTGAGACTCTCTCAGAGAGGAGTCTACACAGACGAAATGATAAAAATCTTTTGCGTCAGATTGGAAGAGGTCAGTCGTAATAAGTTAGTTAGTGTTCGCGCGTAGCAGGCGCGCGCGTGCGGAAGTCAGCCAGTCGCAGGTCACATTACCGTAAAGCAAATATAGTGATCACGGTACTCATAATTCGGAAGTAAAGAATATTGTAACAAGTACTCACATTACCGTAAAGCAAATATAGTGATCACGGTACTCATAATTCGGAATTGAAGAATATTGTAACAAGTGGGCATTTAAAGTAAACTGTGGAGAATTAAAACTATTCATACTATTCGAGGTGATTGTAATAAAACTGTGTTGAAAAAGGTAACTCTGAAGAAGTATTCCTACACTCGTAACTCCGGAACCGGAAGTCCAATCAATAAAAAAATGCAAAAAATTAAAGGGTTGTGTACAGGACACGACCACGGTGACATTAAAAATGTAGCTTTTTTCAAGAGCGTGCAAATGAATTTTATCTATCACACATATCGACTCACGTTCTTGTTCACTCGCCTGTTTTCATATGTTACAATTTGCTATATACCCTCCCCATCAAAACATAATTTATTGGAGGTCTTTTAACGGTAACCTATTAATTAATCAAGTATCTCACTAGGTGATTGGCATTATTTGGCTGATCCATCTAGTAAAAATAGGCTGGTCTGTCCAAAAATATATTCAAAAGAAAGGTTCCATATTGAGAGCTGTGATGAGGAAGCCCACGCCCGCCAACGGAAATATACAGATTCTCCATGAAATATGAAATTTCATTTTCCATTTAAATTTTCAATAAGGTACTAATGAACTTAAGTAAACAATCTTAAGTTTAAGTATTTCTTGATCGATTAGTGGTGGAAAAAATGAAATTATTTGATAAATTACATTGTTATGCAACGTTCGCACTACCAGTTAAAACGGGTTTTTATGCTATCTTGGTGACATTTTTCTTGTTGCTAATTATTAAAACGTGTTATAACTCTGTAGTATAAACATTGTATTATTAAACCAATTCTACAGCGTTTTACGTTATATAGGTGTTTTATGTGGTAATAGGACTGACATAATTATATCTTCAGTACAGCGGTTTGTTTCATAATTTAAAACAGATTTATTTTAAAATTTAAATTAGTATACCCAACCGTTCTATTTGTTGTTTACTTTAAAACGCAATTAGAACTGTGTTTTATATACATAGGGTAGGACAGATATTCTGACTGGATAAACTGGGAAAACAATTTTAAGTCCAGTAACGCTTACGACATGGCTTGAATTTGAATCGAAAAAGAACACCCGCTTAAACTGCTGCTGGGACGGTAAGTTCTGTTTTAAAATTTTCCGTTGTGTGCAGTACGAAACAAAAGTGTTTGAAATTAGAAAACAAAAAGTTCTGCTGGGAATGTGATTGTTTCCTATGCAATTACACTCAGATTTTTCACGCAGGGGATACAGGCCGTGTAAATGAAAACCGCGTAAATTTAAAAAAACGCGTTAATGAAAACCGCGTAAATTTCAAAATCCGCGTAAAAAAACCTGAGTGTAAAATACTACGCTGCTGAACAGTGCAATAACTACAGAAGCACGTTGTCAGATGCCTTACTCATAAAAAACATATAACCGAAATATGAAACATGAAAACCAATAGGCTCTTTACCCTACGCAGCTACAAAGCGCCGTAAACATGGATTAACAAGTTACAACGCACACGCATGCATAAAAATAAATATATTTTTTTCAAACGCAACACTCTTAAGCAGCACACACCGTATTGAATTAAATCCAAACCACCCCACCCACCTAGACCTGTGCGCCGCCGCGCCACGCCGCCGCCGCCGGTAAATTTCAACAAACGCCGACGCCGAAATGTAGACCGGCGGCGCGCCGCCGACGCTTTTTTCTCACGCCGACAATCCGCGAACTCGAAAATCATTAGCTCATAATTTTATCCACAAATCTATGAACATTGTCTATGGTCCGAATATACGACGTTAACTGATTCATGATTTATCACATATTGATCTTTATTTGGTATTAGTGGTTGTGAATTAGATCACTAAGTTAACAAAGTCTTGATATTTTCTCGAAAATCATTACACGACACTCGGCATATAATTCATAGATCCATTCTTGCTTTGTCAACTGGTTATGATTGCGAGCATATAAGTTACAATTCACCATTCATGAAATGGTCCACACATTCAAAAAAAAACACATCCACTTTCAAGATATAGTTGATTCCTTATATGTTAGACACGATTCACCAGTCGAGCTCGTGAAACTGTTCATGATATAGTTCATAAAGTAATAAATCTTTCACATAATCTTAATATACTTACGTAAACAATTACAAAGAATTTAGACTATTATTCATGGATTATTCGCTCTACTCTTTGGTTTTGAAATTTCTATGTGAGCTATTGTGTACAATTGCTAGCAACCAGTCTCATAGGCGCGAGTATTACAAGGAAACTACTAGGACCTGTAATCAGGATTGCCACTATTTTTCAAAGAAAATCTGGCAGTTCAATTAAAAATATCTGGCAAAATCTGGCACTTGACAGCGACCTCATAGTCATCGAAATTTGGCATATATTTTAGTTTTCGTAGAATGTGCATCAATCGATTTTTGTAAAATTTGGGACATGTTTACCCAAATTTCCAAAATGTGTATGTAGCCGCTTCCAAAACTTAAAAATCTGACAGAATGAGAGATTTGTCTTTTTGCCTGGAAGCTGCCAAAACCTCTGGCTGTGCCAGATAAATCTGGCATAATGACATCCCTGCCTGTAACCCTGTTATTCTTTTGTTAAGATTCAGTGTAATTTTCGAAATTAAATGAAACTGCGCTGAGCACCAAAAATACATTACCTAGCCACAATTCATGTCCGTAATTAAGAAAACTATAAGACACGTGACTCTGTGTAAAAAATCCGACGGTAAGCTCAAGACTAAAATATCACGATAACACGACGAGAATTTACGAAAATCTTTGCACAATCGTTCAATTCTTTACTTTTTCAGTCAATAAAGCTAATATAAATCAATGTATCATCAAGTTATGAACTAGAATCATAAAAATATTAAACATATTCAGGTACAACCACCTACTAAACATTTGAGTATAATGGAATCTTTTTTTTTTGCGTGAACTAGTTTTGTAAAAACACAAAAATTATTTTCAATACGAGGTTTATTTATCATTGATTGAATCGTGACCTATTTTGAATTTTTTTTCTTGAAGAATAGTTGGGCAGAGTGATCTTGACTTTTAGCGACGTTGGTGCACTGATGTGGCGATGCAGAGGGTAAGATTTCTGGTCGCATAAATTATTAATCGTGTCATCTAGCCCCACTCAAGAAAGATTTTCAGTGGCAGTTGCATCAGCCCGGTATCACAGACAAAGAGGACGTAACACGAGATGAATTTTCATCACTCGTAGGTAAAACGGTCGATTTAAATTACAAAAATGCGCAATATCAGCGAGCGTGGCGGTAGTGAAAAGATTTTGACACAGAGCTAAATGCGTTACTTAGTTTCTGCACCCATCCGAAAACGTTACCGTCTTTTTAATCTCATGCAAACAAAAAAAATTGGCTGAAAATGTGAAACTTATTCTTGTCGAAGTGAGCAAGGCGGGAGTGGTTCACAACCATTTCTTAAGTTACAACACGATGCCGATCTGTGAGTAAGCACATAATAGGATGTTGGTAAATTAATTGATTCGGTGTATCGAATCTGAATAGATGTATGCAATGGATTAGAATTTGAAGATCCCCGGAACTGCTGGAGAAATTGGCGGTGTGCAGGTGCAACGAAAACTAGAGATACGCTCAGACCATTTTCAATCAGACTTGTTTAATGATCAGCTTCAACCCAACAGGAGCTAAAACATCAAGTCGTGGAATTATTATGAATGATAATAACTGTATATTTAGGTTTCGTCAGGGTGCAGATCTGTATGATTCCAGCACATCGAGCATACTTTGCATTCAAGATATAAGCAAATCTTACGTTGAAAGATGCCATTCCATGTAGTGCCATGGAATCGAATATGCCTTATCATCGCGAACATTTGGTACTTACAAGAAGTAAAAGTAAACGCCAGCCTGTAAAATGAAGTAATCCCAGCAAAGTTCAGCCGGAATTGAACTGGAAATCTGGCTTGTTCCAGTTCGTACACGGGATCCAGTGGCACAACCGATTCTAACTAGAATCGGATGTGTTACTGTAGCAGGAATACAAACTGGAACCAGCCAGGATTCCAGTTCATTTCCGGCTGAGCTTAACTGGGATGTGTCTACCTTGAAAGGTGTCCTTACACGATAATTAAAAGTGATATTTCTGCGCAGTAATGCCATTAATAACGCCTCCTGTTAGGGTACCTGGTATCTGCGGGAGCGACGGTAAAGAAGACTAAATTGAAACAAAAAACAATGAAACGACAACAAGAATTAATTTCCTCAAACAAAACAAAAACTGTTTTACCGTTGCTTAATTTCCCAAATATAGAACAATAAATAATTATTATGGATCATTGAAATACAGTCGTTACTCTGCATTCTTTAAATTTGTCAATTGCAATCATTATTTCATGCGAAGTCGTAGTATGCGACATCGACAATTTTTCTATTTCGTTCTTCAAATTTTACTACTGTAAAAATAGTTCCACCTTTCATTTATTATCTTGCATTTCGCAAGCAGGGTGGGCACTATTAGAGCATCAGTTAAAAAAATTTGATGTGGTTGCGAGAATTACATTTTGTGCAATGTGTTCAACAGATGTCGCTAGTACATTGTGGGCGATGATTTTTTTAGAATTTTCTTCAAGCTGTAACGTCTGTTTGTATGTGCCTCATACAATAGAACCCGAAAATTTGGGAAAGGAATTGTACTGCCAAGATTTTTTTTTAGTTACATAGGTGTCAATATTTGTTACGCCGACACACGCCGGCGCGCCGCCGCCGATAGGGTCCAACGGCGTGACGCCGCCAACGCCGCCGCCGCCGGCCAAATATGTCGCTTACGCCGCCGCCGATTAAAAATGCATCGGCGCACACCTCTGCACCCACCCACTTTGCAAATCATTCTGTGACACCGTGCTGGTACCCGAAAAATCCGCACACGGCCACCGCTGCCGAAAATGCATAGCGTCTACCGCTTATTGTAGTGCCAAGACGCTGCAGCCATGATCTCACCCGTTCGACATAAAAACAAAAACTGATTCAAACGGGTACGCGTCACCTCTATTTATAAACTAACCGTATATGGTTTAGTCACTTAGGTGCGCGTGTGTGCGAATGCCAACGTTACCGAAAATCGATACCGCTTATTGCATCGCCCGGAGACGATGTTGCTCGTGTGGGATAAGAGCAACAACTGATTTAAACGGAAATGCGTTGCTTCTATTTATGACTTTCGTGTTTCATTGAGCAACTAACCTGCCCTCTTTTGACGGCTGTGTCTGAGAAATCTGCCTCACGAATGGTAATTTTCCCGTTTTTCGTGAACTTTTTAATTTTATCAATTTCCAAATTCTACTTTTATTGGGGAGATATTAAATTATTACCAATATTTAAGTTAGGTGTTTCTGAATCGGTTGGTGTATGAATGATTGAAATCCATCTAGTAATATCGGAGTTATAAGCGTGCAAACCTTACATAGTTTCGTTACATGGGAGATAGTTTAGATTTTAGAATGACACCTAGCCCCAGATAGTGGAGTAAGACATTTTTAATGTCAAAATTCAATAGCAGCCGATAAGAAGGTTGTACCTTTCATTTGAGACTAACTTTGTGCAAATCGGTCCAGCCATCTCTGAGAAACAGAGGTCACATTTTTTTCTACATACACACATACACACACATACATACACACACAGACATTCGATCTCGACGAACTCAGTCGATTGGCATACAATATGACACTCGGCCCTCCGGGTCGGGATTAGATTGACAAATTTTAGAGTGAATGAGAAAGTCAAAAACATTTTTAGCAAATGTTGAAAGTTATGCATTTTTCTTGGTGAGCTGTTGTATGTTTCATAGACATTAAATCAATTTTAACTTCGCTTCCTATTAAATAAAGACCCTTATTACAGTACATATCTACAAAAGCGAGCTCAATTTGAAAAGAAATCTGAGGATTATGATTGATTACAGAATTCTGCAATTTACTATTGGAATGTTTTCTGGCAGGAATTTGATATTGATGCTATTAGACAACTGTGAAATCAAGACCAATGGATCAGTTACATATCAGGACCCATTTCCTACAATTTATCAAAATTCCTCATGATGTTTACAACAACAGGTTATCAATCTACGGATCAGATAATTGTTATTGTAATATTGAATTAAATCAGTCAGCATCAATAAACTTTCAACTTCAATCCGTTATTTTTTTTGTTGTGGTGGGGAGGGGGGGGGGTGCATGGTGTTAAACCCCAAAACCTTCTCTTGGCTACGCCGTTGCTTGGAGTTATTTTTTTCGCTTTTCTTTTTCCGATATGTTTCAGATCGATCCGATGGTTATAAGTTAGAAAAATTGCAGTCAGAAGGTTCGCACAAATCAACATTTTTGTATTGATAAGTTATCAAGTTCCTTCCAGACAACTTGAAAGTGTTCGGTGATTATTTCTAGCGGTTGTCGATAGTAAAATGAAATACAAAATTCGTTTTATCAAAATAATGTTTAGCTTATTTCAATGGATTATTACTATATTGAACAATAAATAGACAAAGAGTAATCAACAAACAACAAGCCATAACTTTTAAAGTATTCAAAATAGATATTTAAAGTCTTCAGTAAAGTTATTCGCAAAAGTAAGAGCTACAAATTTGCTGAAGACATCATTTCGATATAATCACTTCCAAGAAAATTTGTGAAAATATCTCACTCATAGGGGGATTAATCAGCAAAAGCACAATATCAAAAGAAAGGGCATATTACCTCCATTAAATTCTCCGAAGATACTGTTGACCTAAAATAAGCCGTTTTGGCGTTAATAATAGATTACATGTTTTTGGTCATATTTCTGGCAATGGGAAATGATAAAAATCTTTCGTCTGCATTTAATGTTAAATATCTCTTTTGATAATAGTCCGATTTCAACAATCTATAGCTCGTTCGAAAGGTATTCGTTTAAGCTGTCTAAAAACATAGTTAATCTATGTTGTCAATTTCGGCAGATAATTTAAAAAAACTGCAAAAAACGCCATTTTTACACATTCAAACATTCATATCTTGGAAACTAAACATCAGAATCAAAAACAAATTAATAGCGTTCATACTATTTTTTAGTTCTTTCATTTAAAATTGGTTTGGATAAGATCGGTTCAGCCATTGCTGAGAAACACGAATGAGTATTTGTCCGTTACATACACACACAGACACACACACACAGACATTGTCCCAAATCGTCGAGCTGAGTCGATTGGTATATAAGACTCGGCCCTCCGGGCCTCGGAAAAATTGTTGAAAGTTTGAGCGAATTCTATACATTTCTTTTATAAGAAATGTAAAACAGACTTTATACAAAAAATTAGGATAAAGTTGACAATTTTCAGTGTGTTGGTATAATCTTTCTGTATGAAAACGGCAAATATAACATAAAAACAAAAAAAGGCAAAAATAACCCACATCAAATAAGTCCAACAAATTCCAACAAACCGGCAGTCAAAAGTGGCCGAAGCGAATTTTGTTAGTCATTAGCGATTTAGAGTGCTAAATTCAAGTAATTTGAAACCCATTTCAATAAGTTTAGCATCACTTTGATATCACAGCGACTGCAGTTTCTACACCATGTACACACGTACATGCGCAAGCATACATATATACATACACAGAACTTTTCCGACCTTGACGAAGTGAGTCGAATGGAATATGATACACCACCCTACGGGCCGAGATTTTTGAACTACATATTTTTGGAGTTATGGATTCAAAGAGTAAAATAATACTTAGAACATGTTTGTTTAAATGATATTGATTTAGAATTTGGTAGATCATTTCGTAGGTTTACTTCGAATGTCAAAAAAAATCTGATGTTTGAACTCCTAAACCTTGAATTCACAAACAAACGCAAAACTTTAGCAACCGTCGCTCTCGAAAATCGTTCATTGAATGATGCAATATCCCTCCTTTACCAAGCTACCCGACTTCCGGCTAGAACTTTGCGTTTTATGTTGCGTTTCCCTTGCTCGTTTTTTCCCTTCAGAAATATTTCATATATGACAAATACACGCAAGTAGATTCAGCGTAGTACACTGTACACGTTAATCAAATAATATCATTTCTTGGGATTTACACATATACAATTTTTACTGTCAATAAATTGCTATTATAGTTTTTAGTTATATGCCCACGAAAAGGAATTTAATTAATTCTTTTTAATGCTAATTTTGAAGTAACTATCCTGATACTTGTTATTGTTATTTTCCTTAGTGTTTCTAGTGAATGCCTTTTCACATGACACCGAAGATTTATTAGAACCAAATATTATAAAATAACAATATGGCTCACTTCTGCATTTCTTAAAAGACACCACACTGGCGCCACCATGGCACAAAAGGTTACTAGTACACTGTAAATTTTGCAGTACGTAATGACAATTCTCAGTTCAACACAATACATTATAGTAGAGGTGGCGACATTTCTATATTAGGGACACCGAAAATAATCGAAATGATAAAACCATTTGCAATTAAACATCACTTTCATGTGCGTTCTCATGTTAAAAAGCAAAAAAATGATTTCCCTTTAAATTTCACATGAAAATCCATTAAAAAGCATTTCATGTGGTGTTTCAAATTAAATTTACACAAATTCCACGTGAATATGACGATTTCTCTGAAAACTGTCAATTCACGGAGTAGCAAGCCTCGTTTCTGTGAGCCGTGCAATTTGCCCACCTTTCTCTTCTATACTTCTTGGGCGCGTTTGTCATTTCAATCTACGACGCACGCTAATCGCAGAATGATTATTCGTTAAGATTAAAAACCTTTTTCGTCCACAGATGGCGTTACATTTATGTCCTTTGTGATTCGTATGGGATTTACAGGAGTGGACTTAATTGTAAATATACAATATTTGCTCTCTCCCAAACGTGGAGTATTTCATTTGTGCTGGAGAGAACTTTGCTGAGAAAAAACCTAACGGCTGCCAAAATCCGTTTGCATACTGCTGTAGCACTGCTCCGGCCGATGTATTTGAAGCATCTGCCATCATTCCTAATCGCTTGATCGGATTTGTGTAGTGCAGTAGCGTTGCGTTTGCTATGCTTCTTTTACAGGTCTCGAATGCCGACAAAGCTAGCTCATTCTATTTCAGTTTTCTTGTGTCATTTTTTCGATTCCCAGGTATCAAATCTCGCAGGGCAGATTGCTGGTCCGTGGCATGCGGAAGAAAACGCTTGTATCCGTTGATCAACGCTAGAAAACGACGTAGCTCCTTGACTGTCGTTGGTAGCTTGAAATTTTGCAATGCGGCAACTCGCTCCGGCAGGGGTCGAATACCATCTCTATTTACGGTTCAGCCCAGAAACTCGGCTTCTTCCTTTGCAAAACAACTTTTTGCAAGATTGATAACCAGTCCGTTTTTCCGAATCCTCTCCTGAACTGCTCGCACGTGACTTTGATGTTCATCTGGGGACGTTGAGGCGATGCAGATGTCATTCACAAAAACTACAACAAAATCCAAGTCGCTAAATATTTTGTGCATAAAACGATGAAATGTTTGCAAAGCGTTGCACAAACCAAATTGCATCATCCTAAATTCAAATAACCCGAAAGGGGTTATTACCGTCGTTTTCGGTATATCACATTCCTCTACCGGAATTTGGTGGTATGCGCGCCCGAGATCTAGAGTAGTAAAGATCGACTAACCATCCAGGGTGTTCAACAAGTCGTGAATATGCGGTACCGGATACCGATCAGGAATGGTTACGGCATTTAGTTTCCTATAGTCGCCCACGAACCTCCGTTGACAGTTTTTTTTAGGGACGTAAAGCAAAGGGCTTGCCCAACAACTACTAGAGCGGCGGCAGATTCGCACATCAATTCGAACTCCTTCTTAGCGGCTTGCAACTTGTCCGGAGCTAATCGTCGACTTTTACATGATTGTGGAGGTCCTTTTTTTGAATCCGGAGTGCATAGTGTTGGGTAGTGTAATTTCTCGGAAATCCGCTAGCATTTCGCGAAAAGGATGATCGATGTTAATTGTCGTCACAATATGCACAGCAGTAGTTGTTAGTCCCCCAAGCGAATCCATATTAGTCTTCGAGTCGATCAACCGATTATGCTTAAGGTCGACAATAACTCCGAAGGTGGCCAGGAAGTCGGCCCCGATGATGGGCGTAGTAACATCAGCAATAATAAAATTCCAGGTGAACTTTCGACGAAGTCCTAGATCGGTGGTTATAAAACGGTTGCCATATGTTTAGATGGTACTTCCGTTTGCAGCATGAAGTGTCCAGGGTACAGTCGACTGAATTTTTTCCTTCGATGTAGCATGAATAATCGAGATATCTGAGCCGATGTCGACCAGGAAACGCCTATTTGCAAACCTATCGAAAACTATTAGACAGCTGCTTGATGCAAGGGCTCCTACCTCTGTCGTCTGAGGTGAGAGTGTGTCTAGTTTTTTGTATTTGAAAAACGACACGGCAAGCGGCATTGCTGAGCATCATCACCGAACTTTCTGTGGTACTGGCAGATGACATCTTGCTGGTGAGAAGATGAACGGCTTCGGTTTCGGTTTCCGACCGGGTAGGTTTTCAACCGGCGAACTTCTGCCAAGAGCGCGGCGATCTAAGCTTCGAGATCCTGGAGACTTCCTGGAGTCGCTGGGTGCGATACGGCAGCTACCAGATGTGGACCAAATGAATCTCCCATTTTATCGGCAAGTTTAGCTAGACTACCGTCGCTGATGGAGAGCACAGCTTTGAAACTCGGTGGCATTCTTTGTCTGATCGTTCTGAATCCCAGCGAAGGCGAATTGGACCTCGGCTTGGGCGAACTACATCAGAGGACCCGATTTCCAAAATTTGGGAAGTTTCACCGCAACAGCAGCAGCACCTGCGGCTGACAGATTTGCGTTACTGTGCTCCATTTTATTTTATGATAACGTTGAGAAAAACTTTTATTTTCGTTGGTTTACATTTTAAAAAATATCGAATTTTCCGGTGTCACGCGGGTCACCAGTTTGGGGACGGAACAATCGAGCTGAAATAAAAACGCGTCCAATCGGATTCAATCATTTACTCGTACTGTACTTTTATATCTCTGATACGCAATTATATTTATCGTTTTCACTTCGCTGCCTTTTTATCGTTTTAGTCGCAAAGTCATTCATCATACAGGTGTGACACCACACATTCATCAAAAACAGATTTTTCATATCCTTATAAGGATAAGTATACCTTTCATGGCAAAGGCGTAATCGTTACCAGGTACCCAGTAAGTCCAGACAGAAAATAAGCGGTTATGTCACTGGAGCCAGCTCATTTGCTGACTAAACTTTACTGAGTAAACAACAGAATGGCCCTTTCCATATCAGTCGGTGGCGAAAAAATTACCAAGAGGTGAACAATTGTTCAAATAACTTAAATATATTAGCTATACATTGTACATCAGCGAAAAAATAGGCTCAACTGGTGAAGTATCCATGAAATGATGAAGCAGATCCGGGCGGAACAATTATTGGGTGGTGAGATGACATGGGAAGTAGTTCAGTTCATTGTGGAAATTGCGAGCTTGTTTTTTGATAGGCATAACATAATTTAAATTCGATTAGAATTAACAATCATACCGTGAAGCCTATTTCCAAAAACTGTTGATTGTATCTAAATATTAAAATCTCGCGAGTGGTAATATTAATCCATCGAAAGCTCTCATTTGACACCAGAATACTCAATCATTACGCAAATTTATTTTCTGCCCCAGTTTTTGGTATTGTTTCATGTAGCACTCGTCGCCGAAAATGACACAAAATCAGCTTCCGTATGATCAAAGCCGTTACATAGTAACAATTGAACTGGACGATGGTTTTTATAGCAGCCATTATAACAGCAAAATCTTTAAATGAATGCACATAATTGTTATTTAATGAATCATAGTAATTGAAAACAAAAACTTATACAACCACGATGTGGTAATAATTTTGAATAGTATCATCCAGAACAGTTAGTCAATCTTCTATGGCACTGGTCTTTACAAATGTAGGCTATTATTTATAGGGGAACCCGCATATTGACAAATTACATAAATTACAATATACCTTCAAGTAGTATGTGAAAAACGCTTTTAATCCACCTAACAGTGTGATGAGACATTTCTTATAACTCTTATCACTCTTCGGATATTATATGGTTTGAGAACATTTAGAACTTGAGGCTTCGCGATATTTTTGATAACACATACTACATGGGATAGTGGCAGGACTCAGAGAATCGCTCAAATCAGCATAGGACAACATCAGTGCTAGAAATCTCAAACCAAATCAATGGGAAAGCGAAAAAATGGCCCATAAAATAGACATACCAACGAATTATTGTTAATGCTCTGTTAATAAAATATCTATATTGTGGTGGGAAAACTGAATTTTCCTAAAGGGGTTATATATTGTACTGAACCAAAAAAATCGAAATTTTTTTTTTGAATCGATTTGGAGTTTATACTTTACTCAAATTTCCAATGCGACTGAGAACTAAGAAATCAATGCTTTTTCTTGAAAAGGGCGATACTAGCAGTGATACCATTCAACTTATTACAACTATACCGACATAGCAGACCGTACTGGCCCAATAGTTGTAATACACGTTTTATGCGAAAAAAATAGCCAAAACTATACCTTTTGATATTGAAAAATGCAGCGCCCATAGTTTTCGGCCAGCATCAACCCTGGAAAATTTCTCCAAGTGGTGCATCATGGAAGCTAATTTCCTGGGTTACATCACCAGCTACAGCCTTAAGCTGATATTTTGATGCACTCGCGCTTTCCAAGCCATATGATTACGGAAAACGAATAAACACTTTGTTTAATTTAACACAGTTTGTTGCTGCTAGCAGCAGACGGCGACGCTATTGTAGAAAGTAAAGGCCTCCGAGTATGAGTCATAATGAACTACTGATTCATCCACCGGGGTCTTTACTCTCGCGAGCATGGAAAGAATGTTTTGTTTAGGTCTGAGACTCTCTCAGAGTAAAGTCTACACAGATGACATGATAAAAGTATTTTGTGTCAAATCGAAAAGGGTCAGTCGTGATAAGTCAGTTAGTGGGCCAGTCTTTTAAGTAGTTCTCGCGCGGCCGCGTCCGTGTGGTCAAACAATTATTATTAGCACGCGCAACCGGGTGCGTCGTGTTGTCTCAAGAAAATTCGACTATATATTAACATGAATGTAAGTGTGTGTAAATAAAGGTAGTGAAACTTAGTGCCTTTTTTGGGCGATATTTGTGCAAAAGAAAACGAAATAGCTTACGTTTGACCGAGTCCGGTAAGGCAAATCTGAAAGAAATCCACTACCCTGCTCGCGTCATACGAAATCAGTGGCAGCTTCCGTTTCATTTGGTGACAGTGCTAAAGCAATCCCGAGCGATTGTTGGACGCATTTCTGACTGGTAACCTACAACCAGCAGCCCGGGATATATAGTAGTGGTGTGAGATACGAAACAGTGACTTATCATTAACTCAGCTTGTGTGACTGACTACTGGAAGAAGCCGTGCCCAAGTAGTGACTTCCGTAGATGAGAAACAACGAAACAGTTTATTCTAAAGTTAGTGTGAACGCAATTAACGTCGGTTTAGTGAATCGCTCTGCATATCTCCAGGATTTTATTTAGTGACGCGGGTGTATATTGTCGTATTACGCTATTGACCAACATCGTTTACACCTAGCGCCGTTTTAACTAGTTCGAAAGCCAGTCGTGGCTGTAAGTAATAAGGAAAGCAAAACGCGACGAGTAGGCAAACGTGTGTAAGGTTTTACATCTCTGTGTGATTGCTTTACACCTGTAGTTTCTGGTGTAGAAAAAGCAGAAAAAAATAGATACAAAAGGAAAAAAAAAGTTCTGCTGAATACCAGCCGAGTGAAAAGCGAAGAAACCTGCGAATAAAATACATTCCAGGGCTCCACGGAAAGGAGGAAGCAGCAGAATTGCACCCCAGCAGGAGAAACGGCACAGGGTAAGTGAACCATTTCTACTTTTTTTTATCAATGTTATATTTAAAATCAATTAGATTAAATTCACTTAAGCGAATGAAACATTTTACTCGCCTTGTTAGTTGTTCACTTCCTTAGAGTCTTTTGATTTGTTATGTTCATATTAATGATTCAAACAGTTTAGTTCAGCCAAAAATTTTATTGCCTGAAGAAAAGTTAAAAACTAATACTTTTCATGATTTCTCGCAATAATATCCATACAAATTTCAAATGTAACACGGTATGCCACGACCTATTGTAATATTCTGCATAGTTTCTTAGGACCCCAGAAGAACAAAAAAGCGCTGTTCCAAAAAAATATTGGAAATCTTTTCTTAACACCACTCAACCAAACACATTTAGTCACAGATTAGTAAAATTTGTTAGTCTCGGTCAAAATTCAAAATGTCCTTATTTCGCTTTAAGCCCATTTGGTAATGCTATATACGGGGTTAAATAATTATTTAAGCAAATAAACACTTTCAGATTGATGACAAAACTAACTCGATGACAAATTTGTTATACTAATACTAACAGACCGATAGAAATGACGAGTCCAAGCTATCAGGTCAATTTTTTTTATTAATACCAACCATCTTTAAGGATATAAGGATCACTGATTAAAGATCGACTGAAAGCGCTACCAGGGTATCATGACCCGGAGCAGCACATTATAGGTGACACGCAAAAAGTAGCTATCCAACTTAATTTGTCCATTGCGACGATGAAAACCATCGCAAGCAATGCAGTTGTTTTCTAAACAAACGGTCAGAGGTTTGATGCCGAGTATATGATGCACACAGCACTATATGTGTTTGTGTTTGCTTTTAACGAATTAATAAGCAAATAAAAGCGTACGAGATACGCAGTAGACTTGTGATCGAAGGTCACCGCCAGTATAAACATGACAGAAAGTTCGAAAATTAATAAGAATTAATCATCACCCAATACCAGGGAAACATACATTGTTAGTATCGCTCTGGCGAATCAATTTAAAAAAATGGGAAAGCACACGGCACTATATGTGTTTGTGTTTGCTTTTAACAAATTAATAAATAAACAGAAGCGTACGACCTACGTCTTCGACTGAGTTTCACATTATCAATATAGATTTGGTCCCAATCTAGGTACTGCTAAGTACAGTTCACATTCCAAAGTTGCATTGCAGCTGTTTTTTTAACACTTTCGAGCGGTTCTTACCAGTCTCCTACCAGGGGAGCAAGCTTCATAAAAAGCACGACTGCGAGAAGCCATTAGTGGCATGCTATAGGTTGCCATAAAAAGAAACAAAAAAATTTAAAACAAACACAATTGACCCGCACATGAACAAAATTTTTGATCAGCATTTTTTTCTTCGCTCCGTTATGCAGCACAGCTGTTTGAATAAACAATGCAGAACGAACTACATAGCGCAAAACAGTTGGAAGAATGAATTAAATGTCAGGTTCGAGCAAATGCAAGCGTCGAAAATTGAAGGTCAGGTTTCAATAACTTGACTGCGAAAATAATAACTTAAAATCGTACAGGCCAGTAGAATACGGTGTTTACCTGTGGGTAAAAACACTGTTATATGCTGTCTTGACCACGGTCAAGACTATATTATGTCACCCGTTGCTTTGCGCAAAATGACTAATTAATCACTTTATGAATCACGTGCAGCTATGATGTAGTTTATTTAGCCAGCCTTGATCATGGTCAAGCTTACGTAAGAACATCAGGGTGGCTTAATTATGATTAGCAAAATATTTGTTATACGGTTTTGTTAGAAAACACTGCAGGGGAAATTTAAAATATAATTGAATCGACTATAATGCGTTGGAAATATATCGCTGTGAGCAAGAGTAGGGTGGTTCGTTTTTCATTGATTGTTAGAAGTCAATAAAGTTTTGATACCACTATAATTTATTAATTAGGGGCAATTAAAATTAATAATAAAAGAATACACGATTATTGTAAAATGGATAAATTAATAATATTGAAAAATTTATAAAAAAATCGCATGGCAGCAGAGTGTGCTGTGGAACGAAAATAGTTCAATAAATATAAAACTATAATAATAAAAGGATTTAATCCAGTTAATATTCCAATTATACTTAGTAATAGCTAGCAACCATATTAAATATTTAGAAAACGAAATAGCTTACGTTTGACCGAGTCCGGTAAGGCAAATCTGAAAGAAATCCACTACCCTGCTCGCGTCATACGAAATCAGTGGCAGCTTCCGTTTCATTTGGTGACAGTGCTAAAGCAATCCCGAGCGATTGTTGGACGCATTTCTGACTGGTAACCTACAACCAGCAGCCCGGGATATATAGTAGTGGTGTGAGATACGAAACAGTGACTTATCATTAACTCAGCTTGTGTGACTGACTACTGGAAGAAGCCGTGCCCAAGTAGTGACTTCCGTAGATGAGAAACAACGAAACAGTTTATTCTAAAGTTAGTGTGAACGCAATTAACGTCGGTTTAGTGAATCGCTCTGCATATCTCCAGGATTTTATTTAGTGACGCGGGTGTATATTGTCGTATTACGCTATTGACCAACATCGTTTACACCTAGCGCCGTTTTAACTAGTTCGAAAGCCAGTCGTGGCTGTAAGTAATAAGGAAAGCAAAACGCGACGAGTAGGCAAACGTGTGTAAGGTTTTACATCTCTGTGTGATTGCTTTACACCTGTAGTTTCTGGTGTAGAAAAAGCAGAAAAAAATAGATACAAAAGGAAAAAAAAGTTCTGCTGAATACCAGCCGAGTGAAAAGCGAAGAAACCTGCGAATAAAATACATTCCAGGGCTCCACGGAAAGGAGGAAGCAGCAGAATTGCACCCCAGCAGGAGAAACGGCACAGGGTAAGTGAACCATTTCTACTTTTTTTTATCAATGTTATATTTAAAATCAATTAGATTAAATTCACTTAAGCGAATGAAACATTTTACTCGCCTTGTTAGTTGTTCACTTCCTTAGAGTCTTTTGATTTGTTATGTTCATATTAATGATTCAAAAAGTTTAGTTCAGCCAAAAATTTTATTGCCTGAAGAAAAGTTAAAAACTAATACTTTTCATGATTTCTCGCAATAATATCCATACAAATTTCAAATGTAACACGGTATGCCACGACCTAATATTCTGCATAGTTTCTTAGGACCCCAGAAGAACAAAAAAGCGCTGTTCCAAAAAAATATTGGAAATCTTTTCTTAACACCACTCAACCAAACACATTTAGTCAAAGATTAGTAAAATTTGTTAGTCTCGGTCAAAATTCAAAATGTCCTTATTTCGCTTTAAGCCCATTTGGTAATGCTATATACGGGGTTAAATAATTATTTAAGCAAATAAACACTTTCAGATTGATGACAAAACTAACTCGATGACAAATTTGTTATACTAATACTAACAGACCGATAGAAATGGCGAGTCCAAGCTATCAGGTCAATTTTTTTTATTAATACCAACCATCCTTAAGGATATAAGGATCACTGATTAAAGATCCACTGAAAGCGCTACCAGGGTATCATGACCCGGAGCAGCACATTATAGGTGACACGCAAAAAGTAGCTATCCAACTTAATTTGTCCATTGCGACGATGAAAACCATCGCAAGCAATGCAGTTGTTTTCTAAACAAACGGTCAGAGGTTTGATGCCGAGTATATGATGCACACAGCACTATATGTGTTTGTGTTTGCTTTTAACGAATTAATAAGCAAATAAAAGCGTACGAGATACGCAGTAGACTTGTGATCGAAGGTCACCGCCAGTATAAACATGACAGAAAGTTCGAAAATTAATAAGAATTAATCATCACCCAATACCAGGGAAACATACATTGTTAGTATCGCTCTGGCGAATCAATTTAAAAAAATGGGAAAGCACACGGCACTATATGTGTTTGTGTTTGCTTTTAACAAATTAATAAATAAACAGAAGCGTACGACCTACGTCTTCGACTGAGTTTCACATTATCAATATAGATTTGGTCCCAATCTAGGTACTGCTAAGTACAGTTCACATTCCAAAGTTGCATTGCAGCTGTTTTTTTAACACTTTCGAGCGGTTCTTACCAGTCTCCTACCAGGGGAGCAAGCTTCATAAAAAGCACGACTGCGAGAAGCCATTAGTGGCATGCTATAGGTTGCCATAAAAAGAAACAAAAAAATTTAAAACAAACACAATTGACCCGCACATGAACAAAATTTTTGATCAGCATTTTTTTCTTCGCTCCGTTATGCAGCACAGCTGTTTGAATAAACAACGCAGAACGAACTACATAGCGCAAAACAGTTGGAAGAATGAATTAAATGTCAGGTTCGAGCAAATGCAAGCGTCGAAAATTGAAGGTCAGGTTTCAATAACTTGACTGCGAAAATAATAACTTAAAATCGTGCAGGCCAGTAGAATACGGTGTTTACCTGTGGGTAAAAACACTGTTATATGCTGTCTTGACCACGGTCAAGACTATATTATGTCACCCGTTGCTTTGCGCAAAATGACTAATTAATCACTTTATGAATCACGTGCAGCTATGATGTAGTTTATTTAGCCAGCCTTGATCATGGTCAAGCTTACGTAAGAACATCAGGGTGGCTTAATTATGATTAGCAAAATATTTGTTATACGGTTTTGTTAGAAAACACTGCAGGGGAAATTTAAAATATAATTGAATCGACTATAATGCGTTGGAAATATATCGCTGTGAGCAAGAGTAGGGTGGTTCGTTTTTCATTGATTGTTAGAAGTCAATAAAGTTTTGATACCACTATAATTTATTAATTAGGGGCAATTAAAATTAATAATAAAAGAATACACGATTATTGTAAAATGGATAAATTAATAATATTGAAAAATTTATAAAAAAATCGCATGGCAGCAGAGTGTGCTGTGGAACGAAAATAGTTCAATAAATATAAAACTATAATAATAAAAGGATTTAATCCAGTTAATATTCCAATTATACTTAGTAATAGCTAGCAACCATATTAAATATTTATTCTATTTTGAAAAGATGGATTACGAGTATCCGAAGACGGAAGCAATTCAATGCATTCCAGAATTTGATGGATCTACCGATGAGCTAGATGCATTCATCTATCATATAGAACACTTTGAAAAGCAAATACCCCAGGGAGTGTCACGAGATGTGTTGATCTACGTGGTACTCTTAAAACTAAGAAAGAATGGAGCAGCCCAAATATTGAAAATTAAAGCCGATACTTGGCCAGAATTAAAACAAAATTTAATAAAGAAATTTGGTAAACGAGAACGGATAGAAGAGGTAATTTCAAAAATTGAGACCCTTCGACAAAGTCCGAACGAATCGTTTAAAGAATATAAAATACGGGCTGAAATAATAAAAGACCAAATTGATGTTTATAATGAAGGGACAGGCATCATGGATATGCCAATGATTATTAGCCTTAGATTACATTTTATCGCGGGTCTGCGAAATGAAGAGTTAAAATTATTTGCGCGTGGACACAGAGGGATGGCACTAGTGCAATTACTGGACTACTTAGAGAAAGTAGATATTGAAAACCAGTGTCTGAAAGATATAGAAATCAGGCTGGAATTGTTAGAAATATCGCGTACACGTACTGTTACGCGACAACGTTGGGCACCGAGGAGATATATCGGAAATCCAATTGAATATATAGATGAAGGTAGAGATTATGAGCTACTTGAAAGAAATTATCGGCCAGAAATAGACGAAAGTAATTTCAAATGTTCAACGCAGAATTATGCGGGAACTTACTGGTCATATATTGATCAAAATACAAAAACTAAAAATTTTAAACAGAATCAGAAGCCCCGAAGGCAAGATTATGATTCTAATATAGATCATTACCAAGACCAAAATAGGCAATTGGGCGTAAATTGCTTCACGAATGGAAGAAGCATAAATAAAAATTTACAAAATTACTATGCAACCAGACAGGGTGCAAATACTAAGAGGCAGTTGCCCGCTGAAAAATGCAATGGCCACGAAAGGCCCAAAACAATGCCAGATAACGGCAATTACATTGGGAGGAGACACTTCGCAATATGAAAAGTTGAACATAGAATGTACTGTAAATAATCAGTTGCTAGTAAATATCGCCTCAAGTGCAAGGCCAGATGTTAAAATTAAGTATATGCTTGATGCCGGAGCATTCCTTAATGTAATAAGATTGGACACTCTCCCGAAAATTGGAGCCAGACTCATCCATTACCAAGATAAAGTAAATATTACCGGTTTTAATCTGACACAAACAGAAACTATTGGGTCAGTAAAAACCACTTTCATGATTGGGAATTCCAAATATAAAATAAAGTTTTATGTCGTAAAGGATCTATGCGTTCCAGGAATTATTGGAGCAGAATTTTTAAAAGAACGCTCAGTTTTTATCTCTCAGCATTTGGACATTTACATTGCCCTCAGTAAATCGAATGAGTTCGACAAAAATTCAAATGGAGATAAGATACAAAGTTCTGATAATATTACGTCAAGAAAGGCAAATTATCCGTACAATACGGATGGAATGAATTCAACTAAATATGTTGAAGAAGTACGTAACAAGACCCCAAGAAGGGATGCGATAAATAAGAAAAAATCAAAATAAAATAACCAAAATTAATGAAATGTCTTCAAATATGTCGCGAAAACGCGAAATTCTAGCCGAAAAGGTAAGCCAGAGAGAGGAAATTATAAAATATACTGATGCTGGATCTCAGTGCAATATGGAAGAACGAAAATATCAAATTGATACACCTCATAGAAGAAAGTTTATGACTAGCATGATTCCGGAATGCGGATCAGAAAATATGATGGTGGACCACCACTTCAATGATAACGAAACTGATCAGAAAACTTACTTCAAAAATAATTACAAAAGAAACAACAACGAGTATGCAAGAATAATTAAAGCACACGGCAAAATACCGGAAAGAATAGAACTACGAATGAAGCGGGACATTACTAATTTACCGCGACTTAAGCTAGATAACGGGAACGAGCCGCTAGGATAACGGGAACGAGCCGCTAGGAGATGTAAATTTCCTGTTGGACACAGGAGCAGGAGGTAGCATGATCCGAAAGGACATAGCGGAAAGTATAGGTGCATTCAACATTGATAGATCGGAAACGATCAGATATACAGGAGTGGCAAATGTACCCAAAACTAGTTACGGTACGGTAGAGATTACTTTCTGGATAGCAGGAAGAGCCTTTCCAGCCAAATTTGATGTGGTGGAAGACTTAATGTTAGAAGGGATTTTGGGGGCGGACTTCATAAAGCAATATGTGGTTATGATAAATAATGCCGCTGGTACTATAACAATCCAGCAAGACCCAATAAAATTTAGTCCAAAGTTCGAGCTATACTCGCTGGACAGTTTTTTTCCGAGTGAAGGCCCAGGTAAAAATGGGACTTTCTTCGCGGAAGATGTATTCGCAGAGGAAAGTACATCTGGCACACAACGATATATGATCTACACCAAACAACATAACGTTGTTGCTACGATTCCACCAATTAAAAACAATAATACCGCGGAAAGGACCCACAACAAAAATGGGTTTAAAAAGACAACCGAGGAATATTCAAACTATAATGAAATTGATCTCGAATTACGCAAGGATTTCGATTTCATGGAAAATGTTAAGTTCAGACCTTTACTCGGACAGGATAGAGTGAAAGGTTTAGCTAGCGAGTTAGACCTTAGCCATCTAACAGAAGAAATGTTTCAACCAGTCAGAAACATGGTTGAAAACTATAATGACGTGTTCTTTTTAAACGGCGATAAACTAACGCACACTAATATCGCTATCCACGAAATAGAAACGTCAACTAATATCCCCATCAACAAGAGACAATACCGATTTCCGGAGTCAACAAAGACTCAAATCGATGAACAAATCGAAGAAATGGAGAAACAAGGCATCATCAAACCTAGTAGAAGTCCCTGGAATGCCCCGGTCCTTTGTGTGCCAAAGAAACCAGACGCTAATGGTAATAAAAAGTATCGAATCGTAGTAGAATTTCGTGCCCTAAACACGATTACAAAACAATTTGTATACCCGATACCACTAATTGACGAAATACTGGACAACATAGGAGATAGTTGTTATTTCTCCTCTTTGGATTTAAAATCCGGATTTTATCAGGTGCCAATTCACCCACGGGATGCCGCTAAGACGGCATTCTCAACCCACAGAGGTCATTTTGAATTCACTAGAATGCCAATGGGACTTAAGAATAGCCCAGCAACATTCCAAAAACTAATGAACACAATTTTATATGGTTTAAAGGGTATCAAAGCCTTCGTATATTTGAACGATGTCATTGTGTTCGGTCGAACAGTAAAGGAACACAACGAAAACTTGGAGAGAATTTTGAAAGCTCTGAGGGAACACAACCTCAAATTGGAGCCTGGGATGTGTCATCTTCTCATGGAGAGATTGCAGTATCTTGGACGGAATCCGCCCCAATGCAGACAATGTGGAGGCAATCAAGAACATGAATAGACCAAAAACGGTAAAGGAAGTTAGATCCTTTCTTGGAACCGTAAATTTTTATGGCAAATTCATTCGAGATATTGCCGCAAAGAGGAAACCTCTAAATGATTTACTTAAGAAGGAAGCAAAGTTTGTGTGGAGTCCGGAATGTGAAAACGCATTCAACGAATTAAGATTACACTTAACTTCAGACCCAATATTAGTAAGACCAAATTACGAAGACACGTTTGTAATTACTACGGATGCAAGCGACTTTGCAATAGGCGCTGTGCTCTCCAACGAAAAGTCAACAGATCGCCCAATTGCATATGCAAGTAGAGGACTGGTCGGTGCCGAGAGGCGCTACCACACGATTGAGAAAGAATTACTCGCTATTGTATGGGCAGTAGAATACTTTAAGCACTACATATTTGGACAACGATTCATAATATATACGGAACATCGTCCACTAATTTCAATATGGCATTTAAAAGAAACTTCTTCAACACTTACGAGATTACGGCTCAAACTACAAGGCCTTGAGTGCGACATCCGATATAAGCAAGGAAGAGAGAATGTGGTTGCGGATCTTCTATCTCGCCTACCACAAAACAATGAAATGGATGACAAAAACAAAGAATCCACTGTCCCGGTGTTAGTATTGACGCGAGCGCAAAAGCAAAGAAAAGACGCCGAAACATCGAGAAATAATCGACGATTTTGACGTCATTGATATGAGTAACAATGAAAGCTCAAGAGATTCGGAAAAAAATAGCAATATAAGTGAAAAATATGAGGAATTCGAGGAAGCAATAGCATCCAATTCAATCCCCACCGAAATCCTTAGTTTTGCATCGGTGATTGACACCGAAGGAACATATGACGCCAATTTTGTTATTTTGAATAGTAAAACATCGTACGCTGAAATTTCTAAAATTTGCGACTTACCGCATGGACTGAAGGATTATGTACAGGACAGTATCCTTTCTGTCCCAGAGAAAAAACTATTTGGCATCATAATGCCAGGAAATGGCAATACGCTGTTAGACAGCAAAGACTTTTTTGACATATTCATGCGGGGCTTTGCCACATTGATCAGCAAAATGCCCAACGCAAGTAACATACAGGTTGTTTCATTTAGAAAAATTAGACAATATGAGGCGATCCAAATGCTGCAATTCGCGGCATGGAAAGGCAGAGAGCAATGTACGCTGTACAATGCGGATTGCGAACGCATTGCAGTAAAAAGAGAGGAAGTAGAAACAATCTTACTGGAATTCCACGATGCCCCTCTAGGAAGACACGTGGGAGCGAAACGCATGCTTCGCAGAATTAAGAATCTATTCCAGTGGAATAACATGCGCAGAGACGTAGAAAATTTCGTACGACAATGCGAGTCATGCCAGAAAAACAAGATCCACAAGAGGAATAGGATTCCAACGAAAATTACTACAACGGCAACGGAACCGTTGGAAAAATTATATATGGATATAGTTGTCCTACCCGAATCAAACTGGGGAAACAAATATTGGTTGGTGATACAGGATGACCTCACCAGATACCTAATCGTAGCACCAAAGCAAAAAAGAAAAGAACACTATGACAAATCAACGAATGAATGGACACCTATGTGGGGGGATTTAGTACTAGTACACGCAACCCTTATGGGTGTAGGACAGAAATTGCAAAATCTATGGAGAGGACCATACGAAGTGGTCGAACTGCCAAGTGAGCAAACAGCCGCAATTAAAAACGGAAATAGACTTGAGAAAGTACATGTCAACCGATTAAAAAGGTATATGGACTGAGTTCTAATAAAAAAACCTGTTTTAATCCACCTAGCGGTGCAATTGTGCCTTTCTCATTTCTCTAAACTATGGCACGGAGACTTTTTATGTTCAACATAATCGTGGAAATGTCCATTACATTCTTAGTACACTTTGCACTTATACACAATGGCATGCCAGCCACGAACTTGATGAGCTACGTGTCGACGGTGAAACACTTGAAACAAAAAAATATCATACTTCATTAGCCTAATCAGCATTAGATCAATGTTATCTGCTTGCTAACTCATTTTGTCATGCGGGGGTGGGTATGTGAGGAGGGCGAAAGTCCCATGAACGAACGACTCCCCAGCTTAAATTGGTATGCTTTGTAATGTAGTGGTGGTTTAAAGATGATGGGGTTGAAAGGGAGGGGTATGAGGGCTGGTTGGGGTGGTGGTCTGAGGGGTGATTTAAGGAGATTTTTAAAGGAGGGGCGCGAACAGTAGAGGGGGGGGGTGTAACCCCTCTCCGTAAACCATCAACTACGCCCCTGTTAAAATCCAGAAACCCTAAACGAGTCGAAAAAAGCCGGGATTAGGTTGACGTTTTTCAGAGTGATTGCATAACCTTTCTATATGAGAAAGGCAAAAATGTGCCAAAATCCAAAAAAGTGCATCGTAGTCAAATTTTTTTTTTTCGAGTTTGCATCAAATCTCGACGTTTCATGCACCTTGAACACATTTAGCATCAAAAATAAAAATTCAGTTTTTAATTTTTCCTATAGTTTATATGAGAAATTTCTGTGTGGCCGCACTCTGAAACCCGTAATTCCGGAACCAGAATTCCGATCGATCCAAAATTCAATAGCAGCCGATGGGAAGGTTGCACCTTTCATTTGAGACTAAGTTTGGGCAAATCGGTCCAGCCATCTCTGAGAAAAATGAGTTACATTATTTGACACATACGCACATACATACACACACACACACACACATACACACACATACACACACACATACACACACACATACATACACACACACACATACAGAATTTTTCCGATCTCGACGAACTGAGTCGAATGGGATATGACACTCGGCCCTCCGGGCCGGGATTAGGTTGACGTTTTTCAGAGTGATTGCATAACCTTTCTATATGAGAAAGGCAAAAATGTGCCAAAATCCAAAAAAGTGCATCGTAGTCAAATTTTTTTTTTCGAGTTTGCATCAAATCTCGACGTTTCATGCACCTTGAACACATTTAGCATCAAAAATAAAAATTCAGTTTTTAATTTTTCCTATAGTTTATATGAGAAATTTCTGTGTGGCCGCACTCTGAAACCCGTAATTCCGGAACCAGAATTCCGATCGATCCAAAATTCAATAGCAGCCGATGGGAAGGTTGCACCTTTCATTTGAGACTAAGTTTGGGCAAATCGGTCCAGCCATCTCTGAGAAAAATGAGTGACATTATTTGACACATACGCACATACATACACACACACACATACACACACACATACACACACACATACACACACACATACACACACATACATACACACACACATACAGAATTTTTCCGATCTCGACGAACTGAGTCGAATGGGATATGACACTCGGCCCTCCGGGCCGGGATTAGGTTGACGTTTTTCAGAGTGATTGCATAACCTTTCTATATGAGAAAGGCAAAAATGTGCCAAAATCCAAAAAAGTGCATCGTAGTCAAATTTGTTTTTTCGAGTTTGCATCAAATCTCGACGTTTCATGCACCTTGAACACATTTAGCATCAAAAATAAAAATTCAGTTTTTAATTTTTCCTATAGTTTATATGAGAAATTTCTGTGTGGCCGCACTCTGAAACCCGTACTTCCGGAACCAGAATTCCGATCGATCCAAAATTCAATAGCAGCCGATGGGAAGGTTGCACCTTTCATTTGAGACTAAGTTTGGGCAAGTCGGTCCAGCCATCTCTGAGAAAAATGAGTGACATTATTTGACACATACGCACATACATACACACACACATACACACACATACACACACACATACACACACACATACATACATACACAAACACATACAGACTTTTTCCGATCTCGACGAACTGAGTCGAATGGGATATGACACTCGGCCCTCCGGGCCGGGATTAGGTTGACGTTTTTCAGAGTGATTGCATAACCTTTCTATATGAGAAAGGCAAAAATGTGCCAAAATCCAAAAAAGTGCATCGTAGTCAAATTTTTTTTTTCGAGTTTGCATCAAATCTCGATGTTTCATGTACCTTGAACACATTTAGCATCAAAAATAAAAATTCAGTTTTTAATTTTTCCTATAGTTTATATGAGAAATTTCTGTGTGGCCGCACTCTGAAACCCGTAATTCCGGAACCAGAATTCCGATCGATCCAAAATTCAATAGCAGCCGATGGGAAGGTTGCACCTTTCATTTGAGACTAAGTTTGGGCAAATCGGTCCAGCCATCTCTGAGAAAAATGAGTGACATTATTTGACACATACGCACATACATACACACACACATACACACACATACACACACACATACACACACATACATACATACACACACACATACAGACTTTTTCCGATCTCGACGAACTGAGTCGAATGGGATATGACACTCGGCCCTCCGGGCCGGGATTAGGTTGACGTTTTTCAGAGTGATTGCATAACCTTTCTATATGAGAAAGGCAAAAATGTGCCAAAATCCAAAAAAGTGCATCGTAGTCAAATTTTTTTTTTCGAGTTTGCATCAAATCTCGACGTTTCATGCACCTTGAACACATTGGCCGGCAAATGCCTGGGCAATGCGCAATACAGACCCGGTGGTTAGCCACAGTGGTCCTTAGCCTCTTGCCCAGGAACTCCTATCTCTACCTCCCCGCGGAACCGGCTGGGATACGAGTAGCCATAGGAATGTTCGGGTAGCCAACTCGTTGGGACTATGGTCGTATGCTGACAGGGAAGGGGGGCCGTGTAGTTGCCGGCATACAATAGCGCTACGGACCACCCGTTCCGGTGATATGGGCCCACCAAACGGGGTAACCCCAATTCCAAGGCGTGAAGCGATCCGTGCCGAGGGATGAATGATCGGGGGGGTGAAAATGATGCCCGATCGTTAACGGAGCCTGTGGGGTACCTGGGCACCCCCCACAGTAAGTGTCTCTTACCACGTTAATGCGGAGCTCTGGCGTGGCGGACCTATTTTCTCGCGCAACTCGTGGGTCTTAATATGAGTCTTTGCAATAACAATAAAAAAGTATGCGATAAGGAGGCGGAAGTGTTTACGGCGCTGAACCCCTTTGCCAAAGGGGGTCTGGCGAGGTCTCCCCCAACAGGGGCTGACAGCGGAGTGAAGGTGGCCGCAAATAACGGCACCAATGGTGAAATGGAGGTGGTAGGAGATGATACTACCAGCACGCTTGGCGGACCACTACCTGCGATGCAGGAAGTTGCCAAGCAGCTGGATAGCATCATCGAATTCACGAGCGGGAGGAGTAACATCAGTAAGGATCTAAAACAGAACCTGCTGGTGCTTCGTCAGGCTGTTCGAGTCGCAAGACAAGAACAAGTAGCCTACATGAAGAGGTGGACGGAAAGAGAGAAGGCCGACCGCGGTATCCAAACCGAGGCCTTCTCCTTCCATGGCGGAGCGACGATGGCGCAGGAGGCGATAGATTTCGCCTTATCGGCCACCAAACGCTTAATGGAGGGGGAGACTGCGAAGCGGCCTAGGCCTAATGTAGGCACGCGCAGCAATGCCAAACGACGGGCAACCAACAAGGCCAAACGTCGCTTGGGTGGTGCGGATCCGGGTGCGAAGGATCCCGCAGGGCGGCGTCCCGAGAAGGCGACCTCCCAGCCAAAAAAGGCGAAAGCCGCCAATCGGGCGCGCACTGCGGAGCGACCTGGCACCAGCCTGCCGGCGCCATCGGTACAAGATGGCGAATGGCAGGTGGTTAGCAGGGAGCGGAAGTCCAACGCACCTCGACCCGCTAAGAAGAAGGCGAGGGATAGAGGAGAGGCCCTGTTGGTGAAAACCAACGGGGGCAGCTATGCGGATGTCCTAAAATCGATGCGGGCGGCTGAAAGCCTCTCGAATTTAGGACAGGATGTGCGAAGCGTCAGACGCACCAAAGATGGCGAAATGATCTTGGTGTTGAAGCGTGGATCACAATCCAATGGAGTAACGTATAGGAGGTTGGCCCAAGAGGTCTTGGGAAACGGCGCTCAGGTGAGGTCGTTGGGAGCGGAAGTGACTCTCCAGTGTAAGCAACTGGACGAGATCACAAACGCAGAGGACGTCGTCTCGGCCGTTAAGCAGCAGTGCGGCGTCGAGATCGATCAGAACTCTGTACGTATCAGGGAGCGGTTGCTTGGCACGCAGGTAGCTTACTTCAAGTTACCGGCCGCGGAAGCCAAGAAAGTAACCGACAAAGGGAAGTTGAAGATCGGATGGTCAGTATGCCCAGTTAGCATACTCCAGCCGCCTTCAGTGGACCGATGTTTTAAATGTCTGGAGCCAGGCCACAAGTCATACGACTGTAAGGGCCCAGACAGGAGCAAGTTGTGTCGTCGCTGCGGCGAGGAGGGACACAAGGCGCTGAAATGCGAGAGGGCACCCAAGTGTCTCATCTGCGCTAGCAAGAAGCAGGGCCGCAACCATGTTATGGGCGGACCTGCTTGTCCCTTCGGGGAGGCGGGAAAGAGGAAGTAATGGCAATCGTCACACAGCTGAATCTTAACCACTGCGCACCTGCTCAGCAGTTACTGTGGCAGTCGGTACTGGAGTCGGGGACAGATGTCGTCCTCCTATCCGACCCGTACAACGTCCCTGCCGACAACGGCAACTGGGTGGCGGACGGGTCTGGAATGGCGGCAATCTGTGCAACGGGTCGGTTCCCGGTCCAGGAGGTAGTACAGTCCTCTGCGGAGGGTGTCGCGATTGCCAAGATCAATGGTGTGTTCTATTGTAGCTGCTATGCCCCACCTATGTGGCCAATAGAACAGTTCAACCAGATGATCGATAGGCTCTCGTCTGACATGGTGGGACGAAAGCCGTTTGTCATAGCGGGTGACTTCAACGCTTGGGCGGTGGAGTGGGGCAGCCGCTATACAAATGGTAGGGGCCAAGCGCTTCTGGAGGCGCTTGCGAAACTCGACGCAGTGCTAGTCAATGATGGTTCCGCTAGCACATTCCGTAGGAATGGGGTCGAGTCGTGGATTGACGTAACGTTTGCCAGTCCAAGTTTGGTCCCAGACATGGACTGGAGGGTAGACGAAGGCTACACCCATAGTGATCACCTAGCAATACGCTTCAAGATCAACTTTGGTGTGCAGCATTCTAGGGCGGGTAATCCCTGTCAGGTACGCGGGTGGAAGACCAATCACTTCGACAGCGAAGTTTTCACCGCGGCCCTGGGACTGGAGGTCAACACCGACAGTCTAAGCGGGGATGCGCTGGTAGCTGTTCTATCACGCGCGTGCGACGCCACTATGCCGAGGAAGACCCTGCCAAGAAATGGCAGACGCTCGGTATATTGGTGGAGTGCTGAGATCGCAGCCCTACGGTCAGCTTGCCTACAAGCTAGACGTAGGATGCAGCGAGCCCGCACTGAGGAGGGTAGAGTGGAACGACGTGAAGTGTTTCGTGCTGCGAAATCGGCCCTTAACAAGGCCATCAAGCGCAGCAAGAGAGCGTGTTTTGACAAATTGTGCGAGGAGGCCAACGTGAATCCGTGGGGCGATGCCTACAGGATCGTGATGGCAAAGACCAAAGGGGGCTCCTCACCTCCTGAACGGTCGCCAGAACGGTTGGCGAGAATTATCGAAGTACTCTTCCCGTCCCGAACCATAAGTCCCTGGCCCCCAGCGCCGCAAGGCACGGCGGGTACGGACGACATGGTGGCCCCGGTGACGAACGAAGAGCTACTTGCAGTTGCTAATTCTCTAGCGGTGAATAAAGCTCCAGGGCCTGATGGAGTTCCAAACAGCGCTCTCAAGTCAGCAATCATGGCGAACCCGAACATGTTCAGGTTGGCTATGCAGAGATGCCTTGACGAGTGCCGTTTTCCGGATAGATGGAAAAGGCAGAAGCTGGTACTGTTGCCGAAGGCCGGGAAGCCACCTGGCGACCCATCGGCGTACAGACCAATCTGTCTGATTGACACGACGGGCAAATTGCTTGAGAGGATTATCCTCAACAGGCTAACTCCATACGCAGAAGGTATGGACGGCCTGTCAAGTAATCAGTTCGGTTTTCGAAAGGGAAAGTCCACGGTGGACGCTATCAACTCAGTGGTAAGGACTGCCGAGATAGCGATCCAACGGAAGAGGCGGGGCATTCGATATTGCGCGTTAGTGACACTTGACGTGAAGAACGCATTCAACAGCGCAAGCTGGGATGCCATCGCGCTCTCGTTACACCGGCTTGGCCTGCCGGTGGGCCTGTACCGGATCTTGGAAAGCTACTTCCAGAACCGTGTACTATTATACGAGACCGATGCCGGTCAGCAAAGTGTTCTTATTACCGCAGGAGTTCCGCAAGGTTCAATCCTGGGCCCGGTACTATGGAACCTTATGTATGACGGGGTTCTGAGACTAAAGTTCCCTCCGGGTGTGAAAATCGTCGGTTTCGCCGACGATGTCACCCTGGTGGTCTACGGGGAGTCAATCTCAGAGGTAGAACTAACGGCGACACACGCGATAAGCATAGTAGCGGAATGGATGAGCGCGAGAGGCCTAGAGCTCGCCCATCACAAGACGGAGGTGGTTGTTGTCAATAACCGCAAGTCGGCACAACAAGCAGTTATCCAAGCGGGAGAAGTTGAGATAACTTCTAAGCGGAGTCTGATGATTCTTGGGGCCATCATAGACGACAAGCTGACCTTCGGCAGTCATGTCGACTATGCGTGCAAGAAGGCTTCGGTAGCTGTTGCGGCATTATCGAGGATGATGTCCAACAGCTCCAAGGTGTGCGCCAGTAGACGCAGGCTACTGGCCGGTGTCGCCGTATCTATTCTTAGGTACGGTGGACCGTCCTGGGCGAGGGCACTGGGAGTAACCAGTTACCGTCGCAAATTGGAGAGCACCTATCGCTTGATGTGTCTCAGAGTGATATCTGCCTACCGCACGGTATCACATGATGCATCCTGCGTGATAGCGGGTATGATGCCAGTCGGGCTGGTCATCCGGGAAGACGAAGATTGTTTCGAATTGCGTGGCAATAGGGGAGTCCGTGAGCGTGCCAGGGTGACCTCGGTCGCCAGATGGCAACGCGAATGGGACAACTCGTCGAGAGGTAGGTGGACCCACCGGCTGATACCCAACATATCTAGCTGGGTGGGAAGACCCCATGGGGAAGTTCACTTCCATCTGACACAATTCCTGTCAGGCCATGGCTGTTTCCGACAGTACCTCCACAGGTTTGGGCACGCTGAGGCCCCAGTCTGCCCAGACTGCCCAGGTGTCGACGAAACTGCGGAGCACGTACTATTCGTATGTCCCCGCTTCGACGTCGAAAGAGGCGCTATGCTAGGCGTCTGCGGCTTGGACACAACCCCTGATACCCTTGTACAGGGGATGTGCCAAGCGGTAGAGAAGTGGAACGCAGTTTCGACTGCCACCACTCAGATTGCCTGCCGGCTGCAGAGAGCATGGAGCGCCGAGCAGCAGGCGAGGAGTTAGAGTGAGTGAATTGGCGGATGATAGACGAAGGTATGGTCTACCCACGCCAAGATGGGAGTGAGTGTGCGATAATGTAAGGCACGAGTGAGAGCGTACGCTAAGTACGGCCATCCCCCCAGAAGTAATGCCGAAAGGTAGTTCCTGGGGATGGATGGCGGAGCCCAATGGAGTTTAGTCGGTATTAATGGCTGGTCACCATTTGAGTCCGACACGCCCCCAGTGCACCCCGTGTGGTAGATTGGACCCTACCGTTAGCACGTGTACTGGGCTAGGACATAAAGGTCTTCTCCATTGTTAAAAAAAAAAAAAAAAAAAAAATACACACACATACATACATACACACACACATACAGACTTTTTCCGATCTCGACGAACTGAGTCGAATGGGATATGACACTCGGCCCTCCGGGCCGGGATTAGGTTGACGTTTTTCAGAGTGATTGCATAACCTTTCTATATGAGAAAGGCAAAAATGTGCCAAAATCCAAAAAAGTGCATCGTAGTCAAATTTTTTTTTTCGAGTTTGCATCAAATCTCGACGTTTCATGCACCTTGAACACATTTAGCATCAAAAATAAAAATTCAGTTTTTAATTTTTCCTATAGTTTATATGAGAAATTTCTGTGTGGCCGCACTCTGAAACCCGTAATTCCGGAACCAGAATTCCGATCGATCCAAAATTCAATAGCAGCCGATGGGAAGGTTGCACCTTTCATTTGAGACTAAGTTTGGGCAAATCGGTCCAGCCATCTCTGAGAAAAATGAGTGACATTATTTGACACATACGCACATACATACACACACATACACACACACATACACACACACATACATACATACATACACACATACAGACTTTTTCCGATCTCGACGAACTGAGTCGAATGGGATATGACACTCGGCCCTCCGGGCCGGGATTAGGTTGACGTTTTTCAGAGTGATTGCATAACCTTTCTATATGAGAAAGGCAAAAATGTACATAGTTGTAAATACATATGTACATATTCACCTTATTAAACTATTCTACATATAAACACAAGTAGCTATTAAATCAATATGTATATACTAGTCAGCATTGTGTATACAGAAATAGGAACAAAGAATAAATATGTATACGAACAACACAACGAAGAACAAATAAAGAACGGAATGCAAAATGAAGGGCATGAAAAAAATCAAAAGTGTAAAATAAAATAAGCAGTGTCGGTCGATAAAAAGCAATTTAAAATGGTAGAAAATATAAAGCCAGAAAGTGGGAATTTTTTTTAACGAGTCAAGAAGACTGTCGTATAAAATATGGGATATAATAAATTTTGCAAGGTTATTTGCAAGCGCAATACATGAAAAAGATGCAATCGAAAGAGGAAGGTCGCGAATAAAAGTAATATAAATTGAATAGATGGAAAAAGAGCAATCAGAATGAAGGTTGCAAAACACTGATAACAAAATCGAATACAAGAGATGGTCAGAGTCCGAGAAACCTGAACCAAACTAAGAAAAAAATACAGGAGGGCCAGAGTCAGAGGACCTGAGTCGAATACAATGTTATAAAAGGAAAATATAAGAAGGCCTGAGTCATTGAACCAGAGCCGAAATAAAAGTCAAGAGTCAAGAGCCAGAGTAAAAAGACCTGAGCTGAGCACAATTTTATAAAAGAAAAGATTTTAGTATGAATATATAAGAAGGCCTGAGTCAGTGAACCAGAGCCAAAATAAAAGTAAAGCCAGAATCAAAGGACCAGAGCTAGAGCCAAGATTATTAAGGTCACGTATTTTCTAAATCGGATCGTGTAAGCTATACTACGATTTGAAACTCCGGAGTAAACAATGCCGAAGTATCGAGATGGGAACACAAGAATGAATGAGCAAGGGGAAGTCTGACCCCTGGAGTGAAAAGGGTGAGTGATACACAAGGAAACAGACGCCAGCATGTATGATAAATGAATGAAGTACGAACGAGTGTTTAAAATTTCAGATAGGACGAAGAGGTTGACAAACGAGGACAAACCAAGTAAGGGCGAAAAGGGTGAAGAACAGGAATACGAGACAAAGTCGAAGGGAATAATCATTCGGAGATCTTAGCGGTGAAAACAAGGGAGAAAGTTTCATAATTAAACAAAAGTGTTAATGGACACTATAACATATAGGTGATGAAAGCGTCACGAAAAACGTGAAAGTGGGAATAGAAAATTTTTATTAAACAATTTGTAAAAAGACGTGTAGCGAACACGCTCAGAAGATTACATTTTACCAAAGAGGCGTGACATGAATCCGTCCAAGTAATGGTCAAAATATAAAAAAATGCAGTTAAACAAATGGCGAAAAAACGCCCAGATGGGAAATATTTTTTGAAAAGGGCAAACATGCCAAAACAAGAAAGTTATCAACAAGTTGCAGTAGAGACAGACACTGAAGAAGAATGTCATTTTAAATTTCATAAGAGTCGCAAATGAGCCAAAGTGCGTTATTTTTTTATCTTTCTAAATATTATTAGGAGAATTTCGATTTGGTTTCACAAGTTGCGCATCAGTCCACCTTGTAATTTTCAGGTACTCTCTAGGATGGATGTAGTTGATTATGGTAAGTAAGATTTCAGAGTACTTTTCTTTCATAACCGCATGGTTACCAATACCATATATCTTTTCGGGAATTTAAGTCTTTATTTACAGGTACCCTCCTGGGTCAACCTCAATTGGATAGGGGGAGATGTCGAAGCAACATACACAGTGCTCGTGTCTACCTTCTCGAAATTTCTACAAGTGGTGCATCATGGAAGCTAATTTCCTGGGTTACATCACCAGCTACAGCCTTAAGCTAAGCTGATATTTTGATGCACTCGCGCTTTCCAAGCCATATGCTTACGGAAAACGAATAAACACTTTGTTTAATTTAACACAGTTTATTACTGCTAGCAGCAGACGGCGACGCTATTGTAGAAAGTAAAGGCCTCCGAGTATGAGTCATAATGAACTACTGATTCATCCACCGGGGTCTTTACTCTCGCGAGCGTGGAAAGAATGTTTTGTTTAGGTCTGAGACTCTCTCAGAGTAAAGTCGACACAGATGACATGATAAAAGTCTTTTGTGTCAAATCGAAAAGGGTCAGTCGTGATAAGTCAGTTAGTGGGCCAGTCTTTTAAGTAGTTCTCGCGCGGCCGCGTTCGTGTGGTCAGACAATTATTATTAGCACGCGCAACCGGGTGCGTCGTGTTGTCTCAAGAAAATTCGACTATATATTAACATGAATGTAAGTGTGTGTAAATAAAGGTAGTGAAACTTAGTGCCTTTTTTGGGCGATATTTGTGCAAAAGAAAACGAAATAGCTTACGTTTGACCGAGTCCGGTAAGGCAAATCTGAAAGAAATCCACTACCCTGCTCGCGTCATACGAAATCAGTGGCAGCTTCCGTTTCAAAAGTACAGTTTAACTTAGTATTAGAATGCATATGTAAAAATATGCATGGTGGGTTATGTTTTCACTTAGTTATGGACTTAGAAAAACAACTGGCTCTACTATTACAACTATACCGACATGTTAGGTTACCATGGCCCAATAGTTGTAATACACGTTTTTATGCGAAAGAGTAATCAAAAAAATAACGTTTGATATTGAAAAGTATGGTTTAACTTCTTAGTAGAAAGTATATGTAAAAATATACACGATCGGTTTAGTTTTCACTTAGTTATACGCATAGAAAAAAAAACTACTCCTGCTGGCGAAATGGTTAGCGCGCTGCCGTCGTTATGTAGTCCGCAAAGAAAAAGCATTTTATGCAGATATTTGATACTATTACAGCACAAATTCTTATAGTATTCTAAGTAATATTAGAAATATGAAATTTATAAACTGATATTTTTCCCTTAACGTTATTTAAATGATCAAAAACAACCAATTTTCATCACTATCACAACTATACCTGCTATCGCAACTATTGGGTCAGCTGCCCTATCACATATAAAAACAGACTCATCCAATTGAATTTTACACTCTGTGGATTTTAAAATTTCAATAATTTTTTGCGTTACTTTGCGAAGCTTCGATGAACACCGTTTACTAGGAAATAGATTACAACACCTTACTTTATTGATATCCATAATAATTTGCTCTTGTTGACACCAAAACACCGTACTGAATAAATATTGTCAGTGAAGGTCAACCATTGTTTGAGGCAGTCTTTGTTCGCCTGTGCCCAGGCTGGTGAAGTGAATACCAGAATAGCCGGAATCTCCGCTATATAAGCTAAGTATTTTTTTTTCTTTCATTTCCCTTTCCCCGATCGGTCTCTACTTCTTCCCTTTCCCCTGAATATAAGTTTCATCTCTCGTTTACACCACGTGTTATCCTCGTGCCTAAATGGCCGAGGGCGAAGTAACATTGGATGGGAATGATATTCCCTTGGATTTACCGGATAAACCCGAAATTACTCCCTCCCCTGATTCCCCCAGTCACCCCGTATTAAAACATACCCAGCCAGTTCAAATGGACCCTGGGTGGTGTATTTCCGGCCCAACACGAAATCGCCCAATATTCTAGAAATATCACGGGAGCTGACTGCTAACTACCCGTCCGTAGCTCAGATAACACGTATTCGAGCCAGGGTCGCCGAGAGGGGGGGGGGGACCGGGGTGTTTCCCCCCGGGCCCGGAGTTTTGAAGGGGGCCCGGATTTTTAACAGAAACTAAAATTTTGACAAATACTTTTCCGACAAAAATTTATTTGAGAATACAATTAAAAATTCAATATCTTGTGTATGAGATAACTAGAATAGCGAAAATTCTAAACTACTGCATATTTGATATCAACTGTGTTTATACCAACTTAATTCTCGCATCGAAACAAGATCAGGCTCGAGCGGGCATAGTGGAATTTGTACATTGAATGTCATGTAAGCAGCTCACCTGGGTTCGAATCCCAACCCCGCACACAGGAATAGAGATTTATTATAGGAAAATTTCTTAAGATTAAAATGTCTATAATCGAAACAAAAATATGATCAGACTTGTCAGGGTTAAACAATTAAATGGTTTGATTAGAAGTCATGAAGTTGTCTTCAAATTTCGCCAATTTGAAATCGATTTTTTTGATTTATTGAATTGCATTGAATTGAATACAATCTTCGAAAGCGCTGGATTAGTATCGAAAGTAATTATTGAAAGAAGAAAAACCCTGCTTAGGGTTGCCACACCGGTTTTTGGAGACGAATTCCATGTCTTCGTTCATTTAAATCCGAATTCGCCCGGAAGAATCCATTGGATTATTTTGCAATTTTGCGTTGACCTTTTCTTTAACAGGAATCGCCCAGCACCCAGTCCTCATAAACATCATCTTCGGGTTGCAGGCCCTAATTGTTAAGGAGGGCTCCTCTTGGCGTTGACAAATATTATTTTAAAGGTGCCATTTGGGTTTACTTTACCCCATTGAACCTTCGCGTCAATGGATTAATGTTCCTCACAAAGATTCTCGAAAGAAACTGAAGTGTGATTTCACACCCCATGTTTGTTTACTGAGGAGCAGAGCTAAGCTCGCTCGGGTTATCCTTCACAGCGAGATGGTTGATGCTTTTGGATTCTTTGTGAATATCCGAGAAAGCGAATTACTACATCCAACTAAATCAACAAAACTTAACAAATTCAAAAACATACAACTAAATGTGAACGGCACAGAAAGGTGGAGTGCTTTACCAAAACATTACACTCCACGGTGAATGTGAAAAAAATAATATATTTTTCCTCCTAGTGCTACGAGCTACATAAGAAATACAACAGTGCATATTTGTTTTTAAGCGTTTTATAAAATAAAAAGCAATGGAAGCGCTCCAAAATTTTGTCGAGTGATCAATTTAATTCGAAATTCTAATTGATTTCAACGCATACGCATGTGTCTCTTGAACTCTATCCCTTGCTCAGTAAAATTCCGCTGGCCAAAGTACCACTAGAGGCGGTAACCCCACCTCTATTTGAGAGATCAATGTCAAATGAGTCATCAAAAACTCTTGATATACCAAAAGAATTCGAAATTAATCCAAAAATTTAAATTCAAAATTTAATATGTTTGGTTTGCCGTTCATTGATACAAAATCTATAAAAAATCATTTTCAGAAACGAGATGATACCGAAACATTTCCCTGGGCTTGGGTGATGAGCCTAATGGGCGCGTACTCTTGCTTGATCGATAAGAGTGGGAGATCCGAGCGAGTGCTGGTTCATTGATCTCTGAATCTCATGACTAATAATCATTCGATCGAGTGTTTTGGCGGACGGCTGATATGGATGTTTCTACTTTCAAATGGGGGAACATGCTGGTTCGGTTGTTTGGGGACTCATTTGATCTTGAGCATAGTGATCGAGTCATTAGATTCGGATCGATGGACTGTCATCTATAAGAGATTATCAGACTGAAGGTGGGTGTTTTTATCTCTTAAATCGCTCTGTCGCTCTGGCTCGTGAAGACGGCGAGTAACACTCGTTTATAACGAATCGGATTCGTTGTTTTCAGAAACAGAGATGACAATCTCTTACGGATGGAACCTTCTCTTAAACATACTGTTCAGCCACTAGTTAATGCTCAACTATATCAACTTAATAAACTGAAACACGTAGTTTTTGAATAAATCCAATCCACGTGAACCACATCACCAAACACCTAAAAGTAGTTTAGATGCATGTAATGTCTAATTCGGTGTTATCTATTATCTTATCTATTCTATTATCTATTAATATCTATTTCTTTATCCCTCTCGCAGAAGGATTGACGGTATTGTAAACATCATCAAGCCACAATAGACTCAATATAATTATCTAAATATAAGGACCCTTCGCTCTTTTTGGTTTCTATTTGCACCAAGTGCTACTACTAGAGGTTAATTTGTTCTTATGTTAATAATCCACCAATCATTATGACGCAAGATTTTATTCATATAAGAAGCCCGCTTCAAGATGTTGATTACAGTACGCCTCGATAGTGGTGTATCGATGAGGCCGGGAGGGCTGAAAGGAGCCTTTTTTCTGTTCTTTGCCTTTCTTCTATTCACCCGCTCATAAACAACAATCAACTAGTAACAAATAGATAATTGAGAAAGGATGTGCTATGTGTGGTGGTTGGCTATTCAAGTATTAGTAGTGTTTGAAGTATCTTGTATCTGTATAATCTATTGCGTCCCTCATATATAGTCTTTTACCTCTTCTTTTCGAATCTTATACTGCCATTCTACTCCCGCCTTCAGCTGGGTCAGCAAAGATTGTGATAGTGAACGTCTTAACACTCACACATTCTCAAACGCGGTCTCAAGCCGGAACCTACAAAAATGCCCTCGCGTGCGATTACGAATCGGTCACTTCCGGAGATCTACCCTTGATCCCAGAAGCCTGAGTCCATGCCTTCAACTGGACCAATTGGGCAAATACGCTCATACCTATTGGGCGGCACGTCTCATGGCGACATGACCGGGAACCTTATCGATATAAGGGATCCCACTCTCTGCCTTCTGGCCGCACACCGAAAATTTAACTCACGGTTCGCGCGACCATTCAAGAACACACAACACACGCAAATATGTTACAAAATCACGTCAGCGTACAAACGTTAGAACCCCTCGCGATTTTCCAAACAACCTACGCCCACCAACTCGCAAGCATGGTTATACCCCGGTGATAAGGTTAACGTCTCAGCGCTCATAAACTTACCAACGTGATCTGAAGCGTTAATCTACAAACTCCCGCGTTCGCGCCATCATGAATCGGGATCGTCCGGAAGTCTCTATCCCCGGTACCAACAGTCTAGGTCCATGTTAATTAAAAAAAAAAAAAAAAATTGAAAAATTATAAAAAAATCGCTCCTATATCCACTAGACAAAACGTTCCATGGCGACAAGACCGGGAACTATAGTGATATGGGATAACTCACTCCCTGTCAGAATGTGATCCGTATACTGAACTAAATATCAGAATGACGGTCCGCGAATATATCAATGGCCACAGGGTTTCGAAATCGCGAGCACACGCGACAAACACGTCAACATACGAACGCTTAAGCCCTTCGCGATCATCTACGCACACCTATGCCCGCGATCGCGCAAACTTGATAACAATCCGGTAATTATGTGAACGTTTTAGTACTTACGAAGTTACGAACGCGAACCCGCAAACGCGCGCGTTCGTAAATCGGTCACGTCCGGAAATCTTTAGCCTTCATTCTAGTAATTTAGGTCCATACATTCAGTTGGACCAATCAGAAAAATAAAGCTCATATCCACTAGACCACACGCACACGGCGACATCGCCGGGAACTCGTGATATGGAAGATCTCACTTTCATTTAGCATCTGAGCCGTACACCAAATATGAAGTATTAGATTCACGGTCCGCGCACGATTATCCAAAGAACACACGCGAATATGCGAAATGCACACGGTTATAAAATAGATTTTATACACGCGAAGTTACATACACGTTAGCACATGCGACATACAAACGCACAGTCGATCGAACACGCTAACGTACAAATGCTCGAACCCTTCGCGATGATACATGCGATCGCGAGTCCCTACGTCCGCACATACCTGAACCGTACAATGAATATCACATTCAGAATCACGGCTCGCTACAATTGGCCTAATGCAGTGTTTTAGTGGGCGACATTGCCTGTCTCGTCTGCAAATTGTAGTATGTGACTCTGACCGGGAGCCCTTCCGAGAACCTAGCTCTACAGCTCCAGTAGGACAACTCTCGAAAAAAAAATTGTTGCAAAATAAATAACATGTAATATTATACGAGCGAAGGTGTAAGGTCGTATGCTTTGCTCCCATTGAGTGCATCGAATTCAACTTAATTGTCAATAAAATTTTTGATTCAAGCCTTGTATGTTTACATTCGCGTTGATTTGAATGTCGTTTAAATTTTATTATTTTTGGTGTGTGTGTGTTTTTTTTTTTTTTTACAATGGAGAAGACCTTTATGTCCTAGCCCAGTACACGTGCTAACGGTAGGGTCCAATCTACCACACGGGGTGCACTGGGGGCGTGTCGGACTTGAATGGTGACCAGCCATTAATACCGACTAAACTCCATTGGGCTCCGCCATCATTCCTCCCAGGAACTACCTCTCGGTATTACTTCTGGGGGGATGGCTGTACTGAATGTACTCATTCACTCTCACTCGCGCGATCATACATCCTGTATGAGGCTTACTTGGGTGCTCTCTCAATTACACTTTGATTCACTCTCAAACACTCCCACATGAGGCTGACTTTTGTGCTCACCTTTTACGTTCCATGCGAGGCTGACTTGTGTGCTCACCTTACTCATTCCTTGCTAGGCTTACTTTTGTGCTCGCCCTACCCATCCATGTGAGGCTGACTTGGGTGCTCACCCTATCACCTGATTCACTCTCAATCGTGCCACTCTATTGTACCTTTGTCACTCCCTCTGGCATCCCATGTGGGACATTTTCCTTAGGCCCAACTTCTGACATACCATGCGAGGCTGACTTTTGTGCTCACCTTTTTCATTCCTTGCTAGGCTGACTTTTGTGCTAGCCTCTACCAACCTGTGAGGCTGACTTTTATGCTCACCCTTAACATGCAATGTGAGACTGACTTGGATGCTCACCCTTTCACTCCTCTGCCACGCCATGAGGCATCGATAGCTTAGTTCCAACATACTACGCTACGACCCTCCCGTCTTGGCATGAGGCAGTCCACTTATACGCCTATACACTCACTCTTCTGTCTTGCTTCGGGGTGGCTGGGTTTACCCCTTACGCGGTTGCCATTCGCTGCGCCAACCTACCTCGGCATGAACAGACCATTCACTCCCTTTTTTGCGCTTGGCCTTTTTCGCTCCAGCTAACCAATCACTAGTTAGCCGTGCCCGCCGTCTGTTGCTCGGTTCGCCAGATTACCTGTAGCCTACTGGCAATCTGGATGGTAGCAGCCGAGACTGCGTTCCACTTCTCCACCGTTTGACACATCCGCTGAATAAGGGTATCCGGGGTTGTGTCCCAGCCACAGACGTCAAGCATTGCTCTTCTTTCGACGTCGAACCGATGACATACGAACAGTATGTGTTCGGCAGTTTCATCTACACCTGGGCAGTCCGGGCAGACTGGGACCTCCGCGTGCCCGAACCTGTGGAGGTACTGACGGAAACAGCCATGGCCTGACAGGAATTGTGTCAGGTGGAAGTGAACTTCCCCATGGGGTCTTCCCACCCAGCTCGATATGCTAGGTATCAGCCGGTGGGTCCACCTACCTTTCGAGGAGTTGTCCCACTCACGCTGCCATCTGGCGACCGAGGTCACCCTGGTGCGCTCGCGGGCTCCCCTATTTCCACGTAGCTCAAAGCACTCCTCATCTTCCCGAATGACCAGCCCGACTGGCATCATGCTCGCTATCACGCAGGATGCATCGTGTGATACCGTGCGGTAGGCAGATATCACTCTGAGGCACATCACGCGGTAGGTGCTCTCCAGTTTCTGTAGGTAACTGGTTACCCTCAGTGCTCTTGACCATGACGGGCCGCCGTACCTGAGGATAGATACGGCAACGCCTGCCAGTAACCTACGTCTACTGGCGCACACCTTTGAGCTGTTGGACATCATTCTCGATAGTGCCGCAACAGCAGTCGACGCTCTCTTGCACGTATAGTCGACATGGCTGGCGACATGCTTGTCGTCTATAATGACTCCGAGAGACTTCAGACTTCGCTGTGAAGTGATCGCGACTTCTCCCACATGGATAACTGCATGTTGTGCCGACTTGCGGTTGTTGACGATAACTACCTCCGTCTTATGATGAGCGAGCTCCAGGCCTCTCGCGCTCATCCATTCCTCCACCGTGCTAATCGCGTGTTCTGCGGTTAGTTCTACCTCAGGAATTGACTCCCCGTAGACCTCCAAGGTTACGTCGTCGGCAAAGCCGACGATCTTGACCCCAGGAGGGAACTTCAGTCTCAGAACCCCGTCATACATGAGGTTCCATAGCACCGGGCCTAGGATCGAGCCCTGCGGGACTCCGGCGGTAATCGGAACCCTTTTCTGACCGGCATCGGTCTCGTATAGCAGTACGCGGTTTTGGAAGTAACTTTCCAGGATCCGGTACAGACCCACCGGTAGGCTAAGCCGGTGTAACGAGAGCGCGATGGCATCCCAGCTTGCGCTGTTGAATGCGTTCTTCACGTCAAGTGTCACTAACGCACAGTATCGAATACCTCGCCTTTTTCGTTGGATCGCTATCTCGGCAGTATTTATCACTGAGTTGAGAGCGTCCACTGTGGACTTACCCTTCCGAAAGCCAAACTGGTTGCTTGACAGACCGTCCGTACCTTCCGCGTACGGGGTGAGCCTGTTGAGGATGATCCTCTCAAGCAGTTTGCCAGTCGTGTCTATCAGACAGATTGGTCTGTACGCCGATGGGTCGCCTGGCGGCTTCCCGGGCTTCGGCAACAGCACCAGTTTCTGCCTTTTCCATCTATCGGGGAAACGGCACTCGTCAAGGCATCTCTGCATAGCTAGCCTGAGCATGTACGGGTTCGCTATGATCGCTGCCTTGAGAGCTTTGTTTGGAACTCCATCCGGCCCTGGAGCTTTGTTCATTGCTATGGAATTTAGCCACTGCGAGTAGTTCTTCATTCGTCACTGGAGCCACCATTTCGACCGTGCCCGCACTGTCTCGTAGTGCAGGTGGCCAGGGGCTTGTGGCTCGAGACGGGAAGAGTACTTCGATAATCGTTGCCAACCGGTCCGGAGACCGTTCTGGGGGTGAGGAGCCCCCTTTGGTCTTGGCCATCACAATCCGGTAGGCGTCACCCCACGGATTCGCGTTGGCACTCTCACACAGGTTGTCGAAACACGCTCTCTTGCTGCTTTTAATAGCCTTGTTAAGGGCTAATTTCGCAGCTCGAAACACTTCACGGCGGTTCTCTCTTGCATCCTCGGTGCGAGCTCTTTGCATCCTACGTCTAGCTCTGAGACAGGCTGACCGTAGAGCTGCAATCTCGGCACTCCACCAGTATACCGGGCATCTACCGTTTCTTGGCAGTGTTTTTCTCGGCATAGTGGCGTCGCACGCGCGTGATAGAACAGCTACCAGCGCATCCCCGCTTAGACTGTCGGTGTTGGCCTCCAGTCCCAGGGCCGCGGTGAAAGCTTCGCTGTCGAAGTGATTGGACTTCCACCCGCGTACCTGACAGGGATCTCCCGCCCTCGGATGCTGCACACCATAGTTGATCTTAAAGCGGATTGCTAAATGATCGCTATGGGTGTAGCCTTCGTCTACCCTCCATTCCATGCCTGGAGCCAGACTCGGGCTGGCAAAGGTCAAATCAATCCACGCCTCCACTCCGTTTCTACGGAATGTACTAGCGGAGCCATCATTAGCTAGCACAGTATCGAGTTTCGCAAACGCTTCCATTAGCGCTTGACCCCTGCTATTTGTACAGCGGCTGCCCCACTCCACTGCCCAAGCGTTGATGTCTCCCGCTATTACTACCGGTTTCCGGCCCACGAGGTCCGACGAGAGCCTGTCGATCATCTGGTAGAACTGTTCTATTGGCCACCTTGGTGGGGCGTAGCAGCTGCAATAGAACACACCATTGATCTTGGCAATCGCCACACCCTCGGCGGAGGGGTGTATTACCTCTTGAACCGGGAACCTTCCCGTTGTACAGATTGCCACCATTCCAGACCCGTCCGACACCCAATTGCCGTTGCCGGCAGGGATGCTGTACGGGTCTGATAAGAGGGCGACATCTGTCCTCGACTCCGAGACCGACTGCCACAGCAGCTGTTGGGCTGCTGCACAATGGTTAAGATTTAGCTGTGTGACTCTCACGGCTTCTTCTTATTTAACTCGCCGAAGGGACACGAAGGTCCGCCCATAGCATGTTTATGGGCTTGCTTCTTAGCGGTGCAGATAAGGCACTTATATGCCTTAGTGCACCCCCGCTCTTTATGCCCCTCCTCGCCGCATCGACGACATAGCTTGCTCCTGTCTAAGCCTTTGCATTCGTAAGCTTTATGGCCGGATTCTAGGCACCGATAGCACCTGTCCACTGAAGGCGGCTGGGGTATACTAATAGGGCATACCGACCAGCCGATCTTCAGCTTCCCTTTCTCGGTTACCTTTTTGGCATCCGCATTCAGTAGCCTGAGGTAGGCTACTTGGGTGCCAGAGGGTCCGTCCCTCAATCGCACAGAGGCCCGCTCGATTGTGACGCCGCATTGCTCCTTGACGGCTGCGACGACGTCTTCTGCGGTCGCGAACTCGTTCAAGTGCTTGCACTGGAGAGTTGTTTCCGCACCTAGCGACCTGATTTGGGCGCCCTCACCAAGGACCTCTTGGGCCAAGGCCTTATATACTGCACTTGATTGTGCGCCTCGCTTCAGCACCAGGAGCATCTCTCCCGTATTGGTGCGTCTTACGCTACGCACATCCTGCCCAAGGGCCGAGAGACTTTCGGCCGCCTTCATCGATTTAAGAACATCGGCGTATTTGTCCTTGTCGGTTTTTAACCACAAGGCTTCGCCTCTGTCCTTGGCCTTCCTCGCAGGCCGCGGTACCTCCGGTTTCGGTGCCGGCTTTTTCTTGGTAACCAGCGTCCAGGGGTTTGAGCCCCCCTGCCCCGGTCGTGTCGGGTTGCTGGTACCATCGCTCTCCACAGCGAGGTCACTCTCGCCCTCGCTTACCTCACCCAGGCGGCGTTTGACCTTGACGGTTGCACGCCGAGTGGTGTCGGTTTTTGCACCCTCTCCTGGCGACTTCCTAGGGCGCTTCGCATTCGATGCCGTCTTGCGATTGCCCTTTCCTTTTCCCTTCGAGGGGAACTCGGTCGCCGCTCCGATCGACGTGGCTGCTCCGTAGAAGGTAAAGGCCACTGTCTGTGAACCTCTATTGACCTTCTCTCTTTCCTCCCTATTGGAGGCCACTGTCTGGGTTTCTCTGTCGGGCCTCTCCCGACATTCCACCCTCTCAACATATGCCTGCTGTTCCTGTCTTGCGACACGAACAGCTTTCTGGAGCTCCAGAAGGCTCAACTTCAACTCCTTGGCTATGTTCTGCTTTGCGCTAGCGAAGTCGATTATAGCATCGAGTTGCTTCGCTACTTTGCGCATCGCAGCTATTGGCCCCTCCGATGCATTGGTAGGGGTATTGCCTACCGCTGCTGGGGGGTCACTGGTGCTTTCGGGTGCAGCACTCATCGCTCCACTACTCTCCCCACGGGGGGGAGACCTCGCCAAACCACCTCTTGCGAAGGGGTTTGGCACCTCCGTCTGTTTATTTTTATTTTTATTTGCCTCCATGTATAGTCCCACGAGTAGCGCGAGAAATATATGTCCGCCACGCCAGAGCTCCGCATTAGCGTGGTAAGGGACGCTTACTGTGGGGGTTGCCCAGGTACCCCACAGGCTCCGTTAACGATCGAGCATCTTTTTCACCCCCTCGATCACTCATCCCTCGGCACGGGTCGCTTCACGCCTTGGAATTGGGGTTATGCCCTACCTTGCTTTACGTGGTGATCTCGGCCCGGATCATCACAACCATCCTCCTTTACCAGGGCTTTGGACCTGTAGCTCTGGATCTCAATAGTTCCATGTACGTATGTTATCACAGACATGCTACTATTAGGATCCGTCATTCGCTAGCGGAGTTTGGTGTGTGTGTGTGTGTGTATGTGTATATGTGTGTATATCAATGTTTAAAAACCTGTTTTAATCCACCTATAGGTGCAATTGTGCCTTTCTCATTTCTTCAAACTATGATTTTATAACTGGTTCGTACAATATAACATTATGGAAATGTCTTTCATTCTTATTACACTTGGTAAGTATATATAAGAGCACCTTTTTGCATTCATCGAGATATCGGTTTGAATCGGAGTTTTCTATGTGATCGCACTCCACAACCCGTAACTCCGGAGCTGGAAGTCGGATGGAGATGGAATTTAATATCAGTTTCCGGGGACGCAACACCTTTCATTTGAGACTAAGTTGATCAAATCATTCTAGCCATTTTCGAAAAACCAATATAACCGTTATTCTGAATTTGGATGCTTCCGGATCCGTCGATGGTGGCCAGTGTGGCCAAAGAGACTTTGAATGACTGTTGGTGACCTAGATCTATAAATTCAACAGTTGTGTTTATATTTTGGAAAAAAATCACCTCACCAATTCATCGCAGAATTCGTTAGAATCGGGATTTACTGCGTGATCGTACGTATCACCCTGTAATTCAGGAACCAGAACTCGGATCCACACAAAATTCAACAGCAGCTGATGGACCTTTCATTTAAAATCAAGTTTGTCAAAATCGGTTCAGAAAATTCCGAGAAACCGATGTGGACAAATCAACAAATTTTGTTTTGTAACCATACTCTTCAACTCGTAATCCGGAACAAGATGTCGGTTGAAAATGAAATTCAATAGCAACCTATGGGAATATTATACCTTTCATTTGAATCTTAGTTTGTAAAAATCGGTTCAGCCATCTCCAAGAAACGGATGTGGACATTTTGTTAACAAATCCGCACATACACACATACATACATACATACATACATACATACATATATACATACATATATACATACATACATACATACATACATACATACATACAAGGGGGCAGCAGGGACAGGAAGGACAGGAGTCTAGGGGCCTAACGAACCCCCCCCCCCCACAGCCCTACTGCGAGTTGGGGAGTTTTGCTAGGATATGGTGGGGCTAAGATTGGGCTCTTCTGAACCTCTAAAAAATGCCATAACTCCGAAAGCAGCTCCGACGAAGCGAGTCTGTGCCGCTTCTGCTAAGATCCTAAGATTCCAATAATCTAAGATCTGGGCAATAAAAGCACTCTAGCCCAACCGGAGTGCCAACCGGCACATCAGGATCGACGCCAGTAACATCTTGATTATGGTATACTGGCCATGGCGAACGGCAACGGACAGGACACGGATGACGAAAAGGATGGCGACTTAGGGCTGACAGACGTGCTGTTCTACTCCCTGAGTAAGGAAGGATGACACCGACTTGAAATGGCGAGTGGGCTAACAGCATGGCTGCCTCCGTTCCAACAAAACCCTGGCAGGTCTCCGGGTACGTTCGAATCTCGCCATCATTTGGTTGGTGGTACTAGGTTCGGTTGAAGCATTCCCGATTTACGCCGATCCGGCTCTGAACACTACTCCCCATGAGAGATGGTGTCAACCCTTGCATGACCTCACTGCTGCTTTTCGGCAGCATAGATAATCATGGGATCACGAGAGGCGACTATGTGCAGCGAGTGGAGATAGCGGCCCGGAGTTGGGACCCAATAAAATAAAATGGAGAAACAACAAGCAACCGATATAAATGGAGCAGGCACGGCAAATCCGTTTGCCAGAGGTGGGTTGGTGAGGTCACCACCACCAATAGTAGCTGAAGTCACCCAGCAAGAGCAGGAGGAGGGGAAGCCGAAGCAACAGCAACAGCAGCAACAAAAACAGCCGGAGCAGAGCGGAAGGAGCTACACCCCACAAACGCCAAAGGTAGTGGTAGCGAGGCACTTGGTGGAGGAGCTCCACAAGTTCGTGGACATGAGAAACAATGTCCACAAAGACATTAAGGAGATGGTCATCAAAATCCGGAAGGCGCTACTGTCTGCCGTGAAAGAGTACGATACGGCAACGCAGAGGGCAGATTCAGCTGAGCGAGCATCCGCGTCGGCTAAGGCTACTATCCTCCTAGCCCCTCCGAAACAGGGTAAGGAGAGGCAGATTGGAGTGGAGAACACGCCAGTTCCCATAACTCCAAAGAGGACAAGATCCTCACCAGGAGAAGAAAGACCAGGCGGGTCAAAGAGGCAGACGCTCGAGGATGCTGTTGCTGCCGAAGAAAAGGACGCCACCTTACAGGGTGAAAGCTGGAGCACCGTTGTAGGTCGGAAGGAGAAACGCGGGAAACAGCAAAAAAAGAAGGAGGAGCGAAAAGGGGAGCAGAAGAGGAAATCAGAACCCTCGGCTCGTCAGAAGGCGCCTAAGGGAGAAGCCGTGCTCGTCAAAGCAAATGACGAGACTACGTACGCAGCACTGCTCAAAAAGGTCAGAGAGGACCCGGAGCTGAAAGATTTGGGGGAAAACGTGTTAAGAGTCAGGCGTACCCAAAAAAATGAGATGCTCCTCGAGCTTAAGAAGAATACTACGACTAGTAGCTCTGCCTTGCAGGAGACTATAACTAAATCAATGGGCGGAAAGGCAGAAGTTAAAGCTTTAAGCCCGGAGATGGTAATCGTGTGCAAAGACCTCGACGAAATAACGACGGAAGACGAGCTGAGAGGTGCTATGAAGCAGCAGTGCAAACTGGGCGAGGTGCACATGACGATCCGGTTAAGGAAGGGATACGGAGGAACGCAGATAGCGATGATACGTTTACCGGTAACCGCTGCAGACAAGGCACTGGAGGTAGGTAAGGTTACAGTTGGATGGTCGAGATGCCTACTGAGAGCCGCCCCACGAGTAAACAAACAAGCAGAGAAATGCTTCAAATGTTTAGGCTTTGGACATTTAGCAGGGGCTTGCAAAGGCCCGGACAGATCCGGGATGTGCTGGAAATGCGGAGAGACGGGCCATCTTGCGAGAGACTGCACGCAGAGGCCGAAGTGCTTGCTTTGCACCCCAGCGGAAGGGAACGACCATCAGACGGGTGGCTTTAAATGCCCAGCGTACAAGAAGGCGACTGCAGGCCAACGGTGATGGAGATGACCCAGATAAACCTGAATCACTGTGATACCGCACAGCAACTGTTGTGGCAGTCTACGACAGAAACTATGTGCGATGTCGCTTTGATCGCAGAGCCTTATCAAGTCCCCCCTAATAACGGTAACTGGGTGGCGGATAGATCAGGAACCGCAGCGATACAAGTAATGGGAAGATTCCCTATCCAAGAAGTGGTAGAACGTTCCTATGAGGGTTTCGTGATAGCCAAAATCAACGGCATCTTCGTATGTAGCTGTTACGCTCCCCCAAGGTGGACAGTAGAGCAGTTCAGCCTAATGCTGGAGCAGTTAACCGAGCAGTTGATCGATCGGAAGCCGGTAGTCATTGGTGGTGACTTCAACGCCTGGGCTGTGGAATGGGGCAGTAGAGTAACCAACACAAGAGGGTGTATCCTGCAGGAAGCTCTAGCGAAGTTAGACGTACGATTGTGCAATGAAGGCTCTGTTAGTACATTTCGGAGAGACGGGAGGGAGTCCATCATAGACGTCACATTCTGTAGTCCCTCATTGACGGCGAACATGAATTGGAGAGTATGCGAAACGTATACGCATAGTGACCACCAGGAGATTCGCTACCGTATCGGCCAACGGAACCCCGCGGCAGTACAGAGAAGGGTGACCGGCGAACGAAAGTGGAAGACGAAAGCCTTCAACAAAGACCTCTTTGTTGAGGCACTTCGGCCGAACGGCGGGACCGAGAACGTGGATGCGGCTGACCTAACAAGAAGGATTGTGGCGGCTTGTGACGCCACAATGCCGCGAAAACTGGAACCACGCAACAAACGGCGTCCAGCTTACTGGTGGAACGAGACGCTTAGTACGTTACGCGCTGCTTGTCTCAGAGCCAGAAGGCGGGCCCAAAGAGCAAGGTCGGAACCAGATAGAGAAGAGCATAAGGCATCGTTTCGGGAAGCTAGGGCCGCTCTAAAACGGGAGATCAGACTTAGCAAGTCAGAGTGCCACAAGGAGCTATGCCGAGAAGTAGACGCCAATCCCTGGGGTGACGCATACCGAGTCGTGATGGCGAAAATGAAGGGTCCAACGACGCCAGTCGAAATGTGTCCGAGCAAGCTGAAGATAATCGTCGAGGGTCTTTTCCCGAAGCACGATCCAACTATATGGCCACCGTCACCGCACGGCGAGGAAGAAGGAACAAACATGGATCGGCAAGTGACTAACGACGAGCTAGTAGAAGCATCGAAGCGCCTAAAACCAAAGAAAGCCCCTGGTCCGGATGGAATACCAAACGTGGTACTGAAAGCTGCGATCCTGGCATATCCGGACATGTTCAGGATAGTGATGCAGAAGTGCCTAAATGAAGGCAACTTCCCCGAAATGTGGAAGGTCCAGAAGCTGGTGTTGCTGCCGAAGCCAGGGAAGCCACCTGGCGACCCGACCTCGTACAGACCCATATGCCTGCTGGATACACTCGGAAAACTCCTGGAAAGGATCATTCTTAACAGGTTGACGAAATTCACGGAAGGTGAGCGCGGACTGTCCAAGATGCAGTTTGGTTTCCGCAAAGGAGCATCGACAGTGGATGCAATTCGGATAGTGCTCGAGAGTGCCGAGAAGTCATCTAAACAGAAGCGAAGAGGAGATCGATACTGCGCTGTGGTCACGATAGATGTGAAGAACGCGTTCAACAGTGCCAGCTGGGAAGCCATCGCTGCAGCGCTGCATAGAATGAGGGTTCCCGACTATCTGTGCCAGATCCTGAAGAGCTACTTTCAGAGCAGAGTGCTACTGTACGAGACGAGCGAAGGACAGAAGTCATTGCGTGTCACAGCGGGCGTTCCTCAGGGCTCCATTCTCGGTCCAACCCTTTGGAACGGGATGTACGATGGGGTGTTAACGCTGCAGCTGCCTAGGAAAGTGAAAATCGTAGGTTTCGCGGACGATGTGTCACTAACGGTGATGGGTGAGACACTTGAAGAAGTGGAGGTGTCGGTGACGGAGACAATAGACGCGATCGAGAGCTGGATGAACGGGGTTAAGCTGCAAATAGCTCGCCACAAGACGGAGGTGTTGTTGGTCAGTAACTGCAGATCGGTCCAACGGATGCAGATCGACGTCGGAGGGCACGTGATTGCATCGAAACGTGCATTGAAGCAATTGGGAGTTATAATCGACGACCGGTTGAGCTTCAACAACCACGTTGATTACGCCTGTGGAAAGTCGGCGAAGGCAACGAACGCAATAGCGAGAATCATGCCAAACGTCGGCAGTCCGAGAAGCAGCACGAGACGTCTGCTATCTACTGTTTCGTCATCGATACTCCGATATGGGGTTCCTGCCTGGAGTGCTGCGCTGAAAACCAAGCGGAACCGTGAAAAGCTAAACAGGACATTCCGACTGATGGCCGTACGAGTCGCGAGTGCCTACAGAACAATATCGTCGGAGGCAGTATGCGTTATCGCCGGGATGATCCCCATCTGCATTACCCTGGCGGAGGACGTGGAATGCTATCAGCGGAGAAATGCACGTAACGCTAGGAGACAGGTTCGAGCGGACTCGTTGGCTAAATGGCAACAGGAGTGGGACAACGCGGAGAAAGGAAGGTGGACCCACCGACTCATCCCAAATGTATCGGCCTGGGTACATAGGAAGCATGGAGAGGTGAACTTCCATTTGACGCAGTTTTTGTCCGGGCACGGATGCTTCCGGAAGTACTTGCATCGGTTTGGACATGCTTCGTCACCCCTTTGCCCGGGTTGTGCGACCGTGCAGGAGACACCGGAACACGTGGTCTTCGAATGCCCTAGATTCGAAGAAGTTCGTAGGGGTATACCTGGTATGACAGCGGACAATATCGTCGAAGAGATGTGCCGTGACGAACATACCTGGGACGCTGTCAACAGAGTGGTCTCGAGCATACTCTCCGAGTTGCAGAGGAAGTGGCGTAGAGACCAACAAGAAACCGCAAATCGGGTTTCGAGAGAAATTCCGCCGCCGGGGAACTCTCCAACTGTGTAGACTAGGTCCACCGCCGGGGACCAGTTGAGTAGTGCGTGATGTAGCACCGAGTTGGGTCGTCGGGGCGCCTGGGAACCGGACGTCAAGCTTCACCGGAATCGCTGAACCGACCTCGACATCCTTCCGGGTAGCTCGTGAGTAGGCTATATCCACCGCCGGGGATTGGACCGAGTAGACCGCGTCGCAGAGCTAGCAGTGGGTCGTTGGGGCGCCGGTGAACCGGAAGTTACGCTCCAACCGGAATCGCCGGATAGACCTCAGCACCTACTGTATGGCCCGTTGAGTAGGCTAGATCCACCGCCGGGGACTAGATCGAGTAGATCGGGCGAAACGGAACGAGAGGAAGCCAAAGAGCTCATGAAATTGTGGTGCTAAAACAAAAGAAGAATCGGTACCGGGGGAGCCTCCTTCGCCGGGGAACTCTCCGTCGGCGTAAGCTAGATCCACCGCCGGGGACTAGACTGAGTAGACCGCGACGAAATACCACCAGTCGCAGGTCGTCGGGGCACCAGCGAACCGGACGCTCTGCTCCACCGGAATCGCCGAACTGACCTCGACATCTGGTTGGTTGGCTCGGTTTCGGGAGAACTTCTCTCGCCGGGGAATTCTCCGTCGGAGTAGGCTAGGTCCATCGTCGGGGACTAGACCGAGTAGTTCGCGAACAAGTCTGGTGCTCAAAGAGTAAACGGCGTTGAATGGTGCGAGAAGGGAGTTGCGGTGCTAACCGGCACAAGCGAGCCGCAGGGCTCAGTGAATTAGACAGTCAGAAGTTTGCCGCTCAGACTGTACTCGTAGGGGAGGAGTACTAAGCCTCGACTCACAGCCAGCTTTCCGACTGCCATGCAGAGCTTGCCAGTCTGTGTGGATGGTAGAGAATTGGTGGTGTGTAGAGGAGTGGGGCTGTAACCCTACGGAAGAAACGAACTAGGAAGTAGTTGAATTAGAGTGCGTGCTATGCACATAAACCCCCCCCCCCCCCCGAAGTAATGCCGTAAGGTAGTGCCGGGGAGGAATCAGGTTCTGGGCAAGAGCAGTGGTTTTTAGCGGGTCGGGTGATGGCAGCCCAAACCCGTTCCCTGACAATGGGGTTTTTGTACATTTTTCCTCACTCAGGGTTTTTCTGAAATTTTTTTTACTGCTCTCAAAAAAAAAAAAAAAAAAAAAAAAACATACATACATACATACATACATACATACATACATACATACATACATACATACATACATACATACATACATACATACATACATACATACATACATACATACATACACCCCACAAACGCCAAAGATAGTGGTAGCGAGGCACTTGGTGGAGGAGCTCCACAAGTTCGTGGACATGAGAAACAATGTCCACAAAGACATTAAGGTCATCAAAATCCGGAAGGCGCTACTGTCTGCCGTGAAAGAGTACGATACGGCAACGCAGAGGGCTGATTCAGCTGAGCGAGCATCCGCGTCGGCTAAGGCCACTATCCTCCTAGCCCCTCCGAAACAGGGTAAGGAGAGGCAGATTGGAGTGGAGAACACGCCAGTTCCCATAACTCCAAAGAGGACAAGATCCTCACCAGGAGAAGAAAGACCAGGCGGGTCAAAGAGGCAGACGCTCGAGGATGCTGTTGCTGCCGAAGAAAAGGACGCCACCTTACAGGGTGAAAGCTGGAGCACCGTTGTAGGTCGGAAGGAGAAACGCGGGAAACAGCAAAAAAAGAAGGAGGAGCGAAAAGGGGAGCAGAAGAGGAAATCAGAACCCTCGGCTCGTCAGAAGGCGCCTAAGGGAGAAGCCGTGCTCGTCAAAGCAAATGACGAGACTACGTACGCAGCACTGCTCAAAAAGGTCAGAGAGGACCCGGAGCTGAAAGATTTGGGGGAAAACGTGTTAAGAGTCAGGCGTACCCAAAAAAATGAGATGCTCCTCGAGCTTAAGAAGAATACTACGACTAGTAGCTCTGCCTTGCAGGAGTCTATAACTAAATCAATGGGTGGAAAGGCAGAAGTTAAAGCCTTAAGCCCGGAGATGGTAATCGTGTGCAAAGACCTCGACGAAATAACGACGGAAGACGAGCTGAGAGGTGCTATGAAGCAGCAGTGCAAACTGGGCGAGGTACACATGACGATCCGGTTAAGGAAGGGATACGGAGGAACGCAGATAGCGATGATACGTTTACCGGTAACCGCTGCAGACAAGGCACTGGAGGTAGGTAAGGTTACAGTTGGATGGTCGAGATGCCTATTGAGAGCCGCCCCACGAGTAAACAAACAAGCAGAGAAATGCTTCAAATGTTTAGGCTTTGGACATTTAGCAGGGGCTTGCAAAGGCCCGGACAGATCCGGGATGTGCTGGAAATGCGGAGAGACGGGCCATCTTGCGAGAGACTGCACGCAGAGGCCGAAGTGCTTGCTTTGCACCCCAGCGGAAGGAAACGACCATCAGACGGGTGGCTTTAAATGCCCAGCGTACAAGAAGGCGACTGCAGGCCAACGGTGATAGAGATAACCCAGATAAACCTGAATCACTGTGATACCGCACAGCAACTGTTGTGGCAGTCTACGACAGAAACTATGTGCGATGTCGCTTTGATCGCAGAGCCTTATCAAGTCCCCCCTAATAACGGTAACTGGGTGGCGGATAGATCAGGAACCGCAGCGATACAAGTAATGGGAAGATTCCCTATCCAAGAAGTGGTAGAACGTTCCTATGAGGGTTTCGGGATAGCCAAAATCAACGGCATCTTCGTATGTAGCTGTTACGCTCCCCCAAGGTGGACAGTAGAGCAGTTCAGCCTAATGCTGGAGCAGTTAACGGAGCAGTTGATCGATCGGAAGCCGGTAGTCATTGGTGGTGGCTTCAACGCCTGGGCTGTGGAATGGGGCAGCAGAGTAACCAACACAAGAGGGTGTATCCTGCAGGAAGCTCTAGCGAAGTTAGACGTACGATTGTGCAATGAAGGCTCTGTTAGTACATTTCGGAGAGACGGGAGGGAGTCCATCATAGACGTCACATTCTGTAGTCCCTCATTGACGGCGAACATGGATTGGAGAGTATGCGAAACGTATACGCATAGTGACCACCAGGAGATTCGCTACCGTATCGGCCAACGGAACCCCGCGGCAGTACAGAGAAGGGTGACCGGCGAACGAAAGTGGAAGACGAAAGCCTTCAACAAAGACCTCTTTGTTGAGGCACTTCGGCCGAACGGCGGGACCGAGAACGTGGATGCGGCTGACCTAACAAGAAGGATTGTGGCGGCTTGTGACGCCACAATGCCGCGAAAACTGGAACCACGCAACAAACGGCGTCCAGCTTACTGGTGGAACGAGACGCTTAGTACGTTACGCGCTGCTTGTCTCAGAGCCAGAAGGCGGGCCCAAAGAGCAAGGTCGGAACCAGATAGAGAAGAGCATAAGGCATCGTTTCGGGAAGCTAGGGCCGCTCTAAAACGGGAGATCAGACTTAGCAAGTCAGAGTGCCACAAGGAGCTATGCCGAGAAGTAGACGCCAATCCCTGGGGTGACGCATACCGAGTCGTGATGGCGAAAATGAAGGGTCCGACGACGCCAGCCGAAATGTGTCCGAGCAAGCTGAAGATAATCGTCGAGGGTCTTTTCCCGAAGCACGATCCAACTATATGGCCACCGTCACCGCACGGCGAGGAAGAAGGAACAAACATGGATCGGCGAGTGACTAACGACGAGCTAGTAGAAGCATCGAAGCGCCTAAAACCAAAGAAAGCCCCTGGTCCGGATGGAATACCAAACGTGGTACTGAAAGCTGCGATCCTGGCATATCCGGACATGTTCAGGATAGTGATGCAGAAGTGCCTAAACGAAGGCAACTTCCCCGAAATGTGGAAGGTCCAGAAGCTGGTGTTGCTGCCGAAGCCAGGGAAGCCACCTGGCGACCCGACCTCGTACAGACCCATATGCCTGCTGGATACACTCGGAAAACTCCTGGAAAGGATCATTCTTAACAGGTTGACGAAATTCACGGAAGGTGAGCGCGGACTGTCCAAGATGCAGTTTGGTCTCCGCAAAGGAGCATCGACAGTGGATGCAATTCGGATAGTGCTCGAGAGTGCCGAGAAGTCATCTAAACAGAAGCGAAGAGGAGATCGATACTGCGCTGTGGTCACGATAGATGTGAAGAACGCGTTCAACAGTGCCAGCTGGGAAGCCATCGCTGCATCGCTGCATAGAATGAGGGTTCCCGACTATCTGTGCCAGATCCTGAAGAGCTACTTTCAAAGCAGAGTGCTACTGTACGAGACGAGCGAAGGACAGAAGTCATTGCGTGTCACAGCGGGCGTTCCTCAGGGCTCCATTCTCGGTCCAACCCTTTGGAACGGGATGTACGATGGGGTGTTAACGCTGCAGATGCCTAGGAAAGTGAAAATCGTAGGTTTCGCGGACGACGTGTCACTAACGGTGATGGGTGAGACACTTGAAGAAGTGGAGGTGTCGGTGACGGAGACAATAGACGCGATCGAGAGCTGGATGAACGGGGTCAAGCTGCAAATAGCTCACCACAAGACGGAGGTGTTGTTGGTCAGTAACTGCAGATCGATCCAACGGATGCAGATCGACGTCGGAGGGCACGTGATTGCATCGAAACGTGCATTGAAGCAATTGGGAGTTATAATCGACGACCGGTTGAGCTTCAACAACCACGTTGATTACGCCTGTGAAAAGTCGGCGAAGGCAACGAACGCAATAGCGAGAATCATGCCAAACGTCGGCGGTCCGAGAAGCAGCACGAGACGTCTGCTATCTACTGTTTCGTCATCGATACTCCGATATGGGGTTCCTGCCTGGAGTGCTGCGCTGAAAACCAAGCGGAACCGTGAAAAGCTAAACAGGACATTCCGACTGATGGCCGTACGAGTCGCGAGTGCCTACAGAACAATATCGTCGGAGGCAGTATGCGTTATCGCCGGGATGATCCCCATCTGCATTACCCTGGCGGAGGACGTGGAATGCTATCAGCGGAGAAATGCACGTAACGCTAGGAGACAGGTTCGAGCGGACTCGTTGGCTAAATGGCAACAGGAGTGGGACAACGCGGAGAAAGGAAGGTGGACCCACCGACTCATCCCAAATGTATCGGTCTGGGTACATAGGAAGCATGGAGAGGTGAACTTCCATTTGACGCAGTTTTTGTCCGGGCACGGATGCTTCCGGAAGTACTTGCATCGGTTTGGACATGCTTCGTCACCCCTTTGCCCGGGTTGTGCGACCGTGCAGGAGACACCGGAACACGTGGTCTTCGAATGCCCTAGATTCGAAGAAGTTCGTAGGGGTATACCTGGTATGACAGCGGACAATATCGTCGAAGAGATGTGCCGTGACGAACATACCTGGGACGCTGTCAACAGAGTGGTCTCGAGCATACTCTCCGAGTTGCAGAGGAAGTGGCGTAGAGACCAACAAGAAACCGCAAATCGGGTTTCGAGAGAAATTCCGCCGCCGGGGAACTCTCCAACTGTGTACACTAGGTCCACCGCCGGGGACCAGTTGAGTAGTGCGTGATGTAGCACCGAGTTGGGTCGTCGGGGCGCCTGGGAACCGGACGTCAAGCTTCACCGGAATCGCTGAACCGACCTCGACATCCTTCCGGGTAGCTCGTGAGTAGGCTATATCCACCGCCGGGGATTGGACCGAGTAGACCGCGTCGCAGAGCTAGCAGTGGGTCGTTGGGGCGCCGGTGAACCGGAAGTTACGCTCCAACCGGAATCGCCGGATAGACCTCAGCACCTACTGTATGGCCCGTTGAGTAGGCTAGATCCACCGCCGGGGACTAGATCGAGTAGATCGGGCGAAACGGAACGAGAGGAAGCCAAAGAGCTCATGAAATTGTGGTGCTAAAACAAAAGAAGAATCGGTACCGGGGGAGCCTCCTTCGCCGGGGAACTCTCCGTCGGCGTAAGCTAGATCCACCGCCGGGGACTAGACTGAGTAGACCGCGACGAAATACCACCAGTCGCAGGTCGTCGGGGCACCAGCGAACCGGACGCTCTGCTCCACCGGAATCGCCGAACTGACCTCGACATCTGGTTGGTTGGCTCGGTTTCGGGAGAACTCTTCTCGCCGGGGAATTCTCCGTCGGAGTAGGCTTGGTCCATCGTCGGGGACTAGACCGAGTAGTTCGCGAACAAGTCTGGTGCTCAAAGAGTAAACGGCGTTGAATGGTGCGAGAAGGGAGTTGCGGTGCTAACCGGCACAAGCGAGCCGCAGGGCTCGGTGAATTAGACAGTCAGAAGTTTGCCGCTCAGACTGTACTCGTAGGGGAGGAGTACTAAGCCTCGACTCACAGCCAGCTTTCCGACTGCCATGCAGAGCTTGCCAGTCTGTGTGGATGGTAGAGAATTGGTGGTGTGTAGAGGAGTGGGGCTGTCACCCTACGGAAGAAGCGAACTAGTAAGTAGTTGAATTAGAGTGCGTGCTATGCACATAAACCCCCCCCCCCCCGAAGTAATGCCGTAAGGTAGTGCCGAGGAGGAATCAGGTTCTGGGCAAGAGCAGTGGTTTTTAGCGGGTCGGGTGATGGCAGCCCAAACCCGTTCCCTGACAATGGGGTTTTTGTACATTTTTCCTCACTCAGGGTTTTTCTGAAAATTTTTGTACTGCTCTCAAAAAAAAAAAAAAACATACATACATACATACATACATACATACATACATACATACATACATACATACATACATACATACATACATACATACATACATACATACATACATACATACATACATACATACATACATACATACATACATACATAAATACATGCATACATACATACATACATGCATACATACATACATACATACATACATACATACATACATACATACATACATACATACATACATACATACATACATACATACATACATACATACATACATACATACATACATACATACATACATACATACATACATACATACATACATACATACATACATATATACATACATACATACATACATACATACATGCATACATACATACATACATACATACATACATACATACATACATACATACATACATACATACATACATACATACATACATACATACATACATACATACATACATACATACATACATACATACATACATACATACATACATACATACATACATACATACATACATACATACATACATACATACATACATACATACATTCATACATACATACATACATACATATATACATACATACATACATACATACATACATACATACATACACTACTGTATGGCCCGTTGAGTAGGCTAGATCCACCGCCGGGGACTAGATCGAGTAGATCGGGCGAAACGGAACGAGAGGAAGCCAAAGAGCTCATGAAATTGTGGTGCTAAAACAAAAGAAGAATCGGTACCGGGGGAGCCTCCTTCGCCGGGGAACTCTCCGTCGGCGTAAGCTAGATCCACCGCCGGGGACTAGACTGAGTAGACCGCGACGAAATACCACCAGTCGCAGGTCGTCGGGGCATCAGCGAACCGGACGCTCTGCTCCACCGGAATCGCCGAACTGACCTCGACATCTGGTTGGTTGGCTCGGTTTCGGGAGAACTTCTCTCGCCGGGGAATTCTCCGTCGGAGTAGGCTAGGTCCATCGTCGGGGACTAGACCGAGTAGTTCGCGAACAAGTCTGGTGCTCAAAGAGTAAACGGCGTTGAATGGTGCGAGAAGGGAGTTGCGGTGCTAACCGGCACAAGCGAGCCGCAGGGCTCGGTGAGACAGTCAGAAGTTTGCCGCTCAGACTGTACTCGTAGGGGAGGAGTACTAAGCCTCGACTCACAGCCAGCTTTCCGACTGCCATGCAGAGCTTGCCAGTCTGTGTGGATGGTAGAGAATTGGTGGTGTGTAGAGGAGTGGGGCTGTCACCCTACGGAAGAAACGAACTAGGAAGTAGTTGAATTAGAGTGCGTGCTATGCACATAAAAACCCCTCCCCGAAGTAATGCCGTAAGGTAGTGCCGGGGAGGAATCAGGTTCTGGGCAAGAGCAGTGGTTTTTAGCGGGTCGGGTGATGGCAGCCCAAACCCGTTCCCTGACAATGGGGTTTTTGTACATTTTTCCTCACTCAGGGTTTTTCTGAAAATTTTTTTACTGCTCTCAAAAAAAAAAAAAAAAAAAAAAACATACATACATACATACATACATACATACATACATACATACATACATACATACATACATACATACATACATACATACATACATACATACATACATACATACATACATACATACATACATACATACATACATACATACATACATACATACATACATACATACATACATACATACATACATACATACATACATACATACATACATACATACATACATACATACATACATACATACATACATACATACATTCATACATACATACATACATACATACATACATACATACATACATACATACATACATACATAGATACATACATACATACATACATACATACATACATACATACATACATACATACATACATACATACATACATACATACATAACTCCGCTAGCGAATGACGGATCCCAATAGTAGCATGTCTGTAATAACATACGTACATGGAACTATTGAGATCCAGAGCTACAGGTCCAAAGCCCTGGTAAAGGAGGATGGTTGTGATGATCCGGGCCGAGATCACCACGTAAAGCAAGGTAGGGCATAACCCCAATTCCAAGGCGTGAAGCGACCCGTGCCGAGGGATGAGTGATCGAGGGGGTGAAAAAGATGCTCGATCGTTAACGGAGCCTGTGGGGTACCTGGGCAACCCCCACAGTAAGCGTCCCTTACCACGCTAATGCGGAGCTCTGGCGTGGCGGACATATATTTCTCGCGCTACTCGTGGGAATTTTCATGGAGCAAAATAAAAATAATAAAAATAAACAGACGGAGGTGCCAAACCCCTTCGCAAGAGGTGGTTTGGCGAGGTCTCCCCCCCGTGGGGAGAGTAGTGGAACGATGAGTGCTGTACTCGAAAGCACCAGTGACCCCCCAGCAGCGGTAGGCAATACCCCTACCAATGCATCGGAGGGGCCAATAGCTGCGATGCGCAAAGTAGCGAAGCAACTCGATGCTATAATCGACTTCGCTAGCGCAAAGCAGAACATAGCCAAGGAGTTGAAGTTGAGCCTTCTGGAGCTCCGGAAAGCTGTTCGTGTCGCAAGACAGGAACAGCAGGCATATGTTGAGAGGGTGGAATGTCGGGAGAGGCCCGACAGAGAAACCCAGACAGTGGCCTCCAATAGGGAGGAAAGAGAGAAGGTTAATAGAGGTTCACAGACAGTGGCCTTTACCTTCTATGGAGCAGCCACGTCGATCGGAGCGGCGACCGAGTTCCCCTCGAAGGGAAAGGGAAAGGGCAATCGCAAGACGGCATCGAATGCGAAGCGCCCTAGGAAGTCGCCAGGAGAGGGTGCCAAAACCGACACCACTCGGCGTGCAACCGTCAAGGTCAAACGCCGCCTGGGTGAGGTAAGCGAGGGCGAGAGTGACCTCGCTGTAGAGAGCGATGGTACCAGCAACCCGACACGACCGGGGCAGGGGGGCTCAAACCCCTGGACGCTGGTTACCAAGAAGAAGCCGGCACCGAAACCGGAGGTACCGCGGCCTGCGAGGAAGGCCAAGGACAGAGGCGAAGCCTTGTGGTTAAAAACCGACAAGGACAAATACGCCGATGTCCTTAAATCGATGAAGGCGGCCGAAAGCCTCTCGGCCCTTGGGCAGGATGTGCGTAGCGTAAGACGCACCAACACGGGAGAGATGCTCCTGGTGCTGAAGCGAGGCGCACAATCAAGTGCAATATATAAGGCCTTGGCTCAAGAGGTCCTTGGCGAGGGCGCCCAAATCAGGTCGCTAGGTGCGGAATCAACTCTCCAGTGCAAGCACTTGGACGAGTTCACGACCGCAGAAGACGTCGTCGCAGCCGTCAAGGAGCAATGCGGCGTCACAATCGAGCGGGCCTCTGTGCGATTGAGGGACGGACCCTCTGGCACCCAAGTAGCCTACCTCAGGCTACTGAATGCGGATGCCAAAAAGGTAACCGAGAAAGGGAAGCTGAAGATCGGCTGGTCGGTATGCCCTATTAGTATACCCCAGCCGCCTTCAGTGGACAGGTGCTATCGGTGCCTAGAATCCGGCCATAAAGCTTATGAATGCAAAGGCTTAGACAGGAGTAAGCTATGTCGTCGATGCGGCGAGGAGGGGCATAAAGAGTGGGGGTGCACTAAGGCATATAAGTGCCTTATCTGCACCTCTAAGAAGCAAGCCCATAAACATGCTATGGGCGGACCTTCGTGTCCCTTCGGCGAGTTAAATAAGAAGAAGCCGTGAGAGTCACACAGCTAAATCTTAACCATTGTGCAGCAGCCCAACAGCTGCTGTGGCAGTCGGTCTCGGAGTCGAGGACAGATGTCGCCCTCTTATCAGACCCGTACAGCATCCCTGCCGGCAACGGCAATTGGGTGTCGGACGGGTCTGGAATGGTGGCAATCTGTACAACGGGAAGGTTCCCGGTTCAAGAGGTAATACACCCCTCCGCCGAGGGTGTGGCGATTGCCAAGATCAATGGTGTGTTCTATTGCAGCTGCTACGCCCCACCAAGGTGGCCAATAGAACAGTTCTACCAGATGATCGACAGGCTCTCGTCGGACCTCGTGGGCCGGAAACCGGTAGTAATAGCGGGAGACTTCAACGCTTGGGCAGTGGAGTGGGGCAGCCGCTGTACAAATAGCAGGGGTCAAGCGCTAATGGAAGCGTTTGCGAAACTCGATACTGTGCTAGCTAATGATGGCTCCGCTAGTACATTCCGTAGAAACGGAGTGGAGGCGTGGATTGATTTGACCTTTGCCAGCCCGAGTCTGGCTCCAGGCATGGAATGGAGGGTAGACGAAGGCTACACCCATAGCGATCATTTAGCAATCCGCTTTAAGATCAACTATGGTGTGCAGCATCCGAGGGCGGGAGATCCCTGTCAGGTACGCGGGTGGAAGTCCAATCACTTCGACAGCGAAGCTTTCACCGCGGCCCTGGGACTGGAGGCCAACACCGACAGTCTAAGCGGGGATGCGCTGGTAGCTGTTCTATCACGCGCGTGCGACGCCACTATGCCGAGAAAAACACTGCCAAGAAACGGTAGATGCCCGGTATACTGGTGGAGTGCCGAGATTGCAGCTCTACGGTCAGCCTGTCTCAGAGCTAGACGTAGGATGCAAAGAGCCGTGAAGCGTTTCGAGCTGCGAAATTAGCCCTTAACAAGGCTATTAAAAGCAGCAAGAGAGCGTGTTTCGACAACCTGTGTGAGAGTGCCAACGCGAATCCGTGGGGTGACGCCTACCGGATTGTGATGGCCAAGACCAAAGGGGGCTCCTCACCCCCTGAACGGTCTCCGGACCGGTTGGCAACGATTATCGAAGTACTCTTCCCGTCTCGAGCCACAAGCCCCTGGCCACCTGCACTACGAGACAGTGCGGGCACGGTCGAAATGGTGGCTCCAGTGACGAACGAAGAACTACTCGCAGTGGCTAAATCCCTAGCAATGAACAAAGCTCCAGGGCCGGATGGAGTCCCGAACAACGCTCTCAAGGCAGCGATCATAGCGAACCCGAACATGTTCAGGCTAGCTATGCAGAGATGCCTTGACGAGTGCCGTTTCCCCGATAGATGGAAAAGGCAGAAACTGGTGCTGTTGCCGAAGCCCGGGAAGCCGCCAGGCGACCCATCGGCGTACAGACCAATCTGTCTGATAGACACGACTGGCAAACTGCTTGAGAGGATCATCCTCAACAGGCTCACCCCGTACGCGGAAGGTACGGACGGTCTGTCAAGCAACCAGTTTGGCTTTCGGAAGGGTAAGTCCACAGTGGACGCTCTCAACTCAGTGATAAATACTGCCGAGATAGCGATCCAACGAAAAAGGCGAGGTATTCGATACTGTGCGTTAGTGACACTTGACGTGAAGAATGCATTCAACAGCGCAAGCTGGGATGCCATCGCGCTCTCGTTACACCGGCTTAGCCTACCGGTGGGTCTGTACCGGATCCTGGAAAGTTACTTCCAAAACCGCGTACTGCTATACGAGACCGATGCCGGTCAGAAAAGGGTTCCGATTACCGCCGGAGTCCCGCAGGGCTCGATCCTAGGCCCGGTGCTATGGAACCTCATGTATGACGGGGTTCTGAGACTGAAGTTCCCTCCTGGGGTCAAGATCGTCGGCTTTGCCGACGACGTAACCTTGGAGGTCTACGGGGAGTCAATTCCTGAGGTAGAACTAACCGCAGAACACGCGATTAGGACGGTGGAGGAATGGATGAGCGCGAGAGGCCTGGAGCTCGCTCATCATAAGACGGAGGTAGTTATCGTCAACAACCGCAAGTCGGCACAACATGCAGTTATCCATGTGGGAGAAGTCGCGATCACTTCACAGCGAAGTCTGAAGTCTCTCGGAGTCATTATAGACGACAAGCTGACCTTCGGCAGCCATGTCGACTATACGTGCAAGAGAGCGTCGACTGCTGTTGCGGCACTATCGAGAATGATGTCCAACAGCTCAAAGGTGTGCGCCAGTAGACGTAGGTTACTGGCAGGCGTTGCCGTATCTATCCTCAGGTACGGCGGCCCGTCATGGTCAAGAGCACTGAGGGTAACCAGTTACCTACAGAAACTGGAGAGCACCTACCGCGTGATGTGCCTCAGAGTGATATCTGCCTACCGCACGGTATCACACGATGCATCCTGCGTGATAGCGAGCATGATGCCAGTCGGGCTGGTCATTCGGGAAGATGAGGAGTGCTTTGAGCTACGTGGAAATAGGGGAGCCCGCGAGCGCACCAGGGTGACCTCGGTCGCCAGATGGCAGCGTGAGTGGGACAACTCCTCGAAAGGTAGGTGGACCCACCGGCTGATACCTAGCATATCGAGCTGGGTGGGAAGACCCCATGGGGAAGTTCACTTCCACCTGACACAATTCCTGTCAGGCCATGGCTGTTTCCGTCAGTACCTCCACAGGTTCGGACACGCGGAGGTCCCAGTCTGCCCGGACTGCCCAGGTGTAGACGAAACTGCCGAACACATACTGTTCGTATGTCATCGGTTCGACGTCGAAAGAAGAGCAATGCTTGACGTCTGTGGCTGGGACACAACCCCGGATACCCTTATTCAGCGGATGTGTCAAACGGTGGAGAAGTGGAACGCAGTCTCGGCTGCTACCATCCAGATTGCCAGTAGGCTACAGGTAATCTGGCGAACCGAGCAACAGACGGCGGGCACGGCTAACTAGTGATTGGTTAGTTGGAGCGAAAAAGGCCAAGCGCAAAATAAGAGAGTGAATGGTCTGTTCATGCCGAGGTAGGTTGGCGCAGCGAATGGCAACCGCGTAAGGGGTAAACCCAGCCACCCCGAAGCAAGACAGAAGAGTGAGTGTATAGGCGTATAAGTGGACTGCCTCATGCCAAGACGGGAGGGTCGTAGCGTAGTATGTTGGAACTAAGCTATCGATGCCTCATGGCGTGGCAGAGGAGTGAAAGGGTGAGCATCCAAGTCAGTCTCACACTGCATGTTAAGGGTGAGCATAAAAGTCAGCCTCACAGGTTGGTAGCAAGCAAGGAATGAAAAAGGTGAGCACAAAAGTCAGCCTCGCATGGTATGTCAGAAGTGGGGCCTAAGAAAAATGTCCCACATGGGATGCCAGAGGGAGTGACAAAGGTACAATAGAGTGGCACGATTGAGAGTGAATCAGGTGATAGGGTGAGCACCCAAGTCAGCCTCACATGTATGGGTAGGGCGAGCACAAAAGTAAGCCTAGCAAGGAATGAGTAAGGTGAGCACACAAGTCAGCCTCGCATGGAACGTAAAAGGTGAGCACAAAAGTCAGCCTCATGTGGGAGTGTTTGAGAGTGAATCAAAGTGTGATTGAGAGAGCACCCAAGTAAGCCTCATACAGGATGTATGATCGCGCGAGTGAGAGTGAATGAGTACATTGAGTACAGCCATCCCCCCAGAAGTAATACCGAGAGGTAGTTCCTGGGAGGAATGATGGCGGAGCCCAATGGAGTTTAGTCGGTATTAATGGCTGGTCACCATTCGAGTCCGACACGCCCCCAGTGCACCCCGTGTGGTAGATTGGACCCTACCGTTAGCATGTGTACTGGGCTAGGACATAAAGGTCTTCTCCATTGTAAAAAAAAAAAAAAAAAAAAACATACATACATACATACATACATACATACATACATACATACATACATACATACATACATACATACATACATACATACATACATACATACATACATACTTACACATATACATACACACATACATACACACAGATATTTTGCGATGTCGGCGAACTGATTCGAATGTTATATGAGACTCGGCCCTCCGGGCCTCGGTTAGAAAATCGGTTTTTGAAGCAATTGCATAACCTTTCTATATGAGGAAGGCAAAAGAATAATATTTAATTAGCTTAATAAGCATGAGTTCAATGTTATCTTCATGTGATTATAATTTGGAAAGGTTGGTGGAATGGGTTTAAAAGTGTAGGGAATGGGGGGTTAGTAGAGTGGGAGTGGAGGATGCGTCAGAAATCGTTAATCTTATTTCGGTATACGGGATGGATGAAGGAAATGCGGGCGTGAGGGTGGTCCAAGGGGAGGGGAGTGATGAAGGAGGGAGGTGTAAGGGCAAGACGGGGGGGGGGGCGGCGACGCAATACTCAACTGCATATTTTGCCTTCCATTTGAGACTTGGTTTGAGAAAATCGGTTCAGTCATCACCGTAGAACCGATTTGACTTTAATTGCGGAATATGCCCGGAATTCCGGACTTCTGGAATCGTCGATAGTGGATAATATATTCAAAGAATGTTTGATTGGCAATCAGTGATCTAGATCTGCGATTAGAAGTTATTTGGTGACCATTTCAATAGTTTTTAGCCTCTGAGGTATTACGATTGTACCGATTTATATGGGAAATTCCAGTGTATCCTTACTAACACCCCTGTAACTCCGGAAGTTTAATATCAGAGTCAGAGCCATATGAAATTCAGCAGCAGTCAATGTCATTACTGTATCTTTCATTTGAAATCAAGTTTGTAAAAATCGGTAGAGAATTCGTTGGGGAATGGGTGTGATATTAGCTTAGGAACTTGGCGGGTTCCCCGGGGGCGTCATGAACCGTCATAGGTGGCCAATGTGGTCAAAGCTACTTTGATTGATCATTAGTGATCCAGACCCGCAAACTAGAGTAATGTTACATCAATTTTAATATGTTTTACATCATTTGAACATCATGGTGGTACCAGTTTATATGGGAATTTGCTGTGTGACCGCACTCTTCAACCCGTAACTCCGGAACCGGAAGTCGGATCAACTGAAAATTCAATAGCAGCTTATGGGAGCGTTATACCTTTCAGATGAAACTAAGTTTGCGAAAATCGGTTCAGCCATCTCTGAGAAAATTGTGTGAGTTTAAATGACACACACATACACACACACATACACACACACACACATACACACACAGACATTTGTCGATCTCGACGAACTGAATCGAATGGTGTATGACACTCGGCCCTCCGGGCCTCGGTTAAAAAGTCGATTTTTACAGTGATTGCATAGCCCTTCTTTATATGAGAAAGGCAAAAATGTTTGCATTATACACGGGATTGTTTTGTAGTGCACACATATAATCTATTTATGTGAAAAACTGATACTTCTGGAGAGAAGTCAGATCTTCCTCCAATTACAGCCCGTTGAAGATCTCCAATGGAACAACTTACACAAGTCCAACAGGCAGTGACACCAGACTACGAGAAACGAAAGCGCTGAAGAAAACACGGGGTCTATCGGTTCTTTTTTAGTATTTCCTCTTTTCTTTCTTAAATAAGCAGGAATTCAAGAAATATGGATGAGAGTCAAAGGAAACATAAATGGGAGATAGAACTGAAGGTAGAAAACTGCAGAAATGGTAAGTTTTCTAGTACACATATGTTCTAGTA
>NC_080671.1:221052672-221095172 GCF_030247195.1 Topomyia yanbarensis | reverse complement strand
GGTATTTCACCAGTATTAGCAACAATGTTCAGGATTTCTACTATTTTAATAAACAAGTTGGCGTTTAAGCTTTTGAGTATATAAAATGATATGCCATCTTGACCTGGCGATGAAAAATCCTTTTTGGAACGTATAAGTTTGAGGATTTCAGTGTAGGTTATTTGAATATTTTCGTTTGTTTGTTTAGGAGTGTATTCAATTTTATCGACTGTGTTTAGAAAGTTATTATCAATGAATTCGTGTGCCAATCTATTGTCATTTAATAAGTGTAAGTTGTTTTTTGCGGGGAATCCACCGTTTAATTTTCTGACTGTGTTCCATAGTTGTTTATGATCCATATCAGGGTTAATAGAGTCAACTAGTTTATTTAAGTTTTTTTTAGATTCTTTGCGAATCATCTGTTTTAGCTTGGCTCTAGATTTCTTGAATTGTAAAATGTTTTCGTATGTCTGATTCCTGAAGTAAGCGGTTAGGTGTTTATTTTTTTGTTTCCATTGTTGGTTAATTTCTTCATTCCACCATGATTTTGGAATGTGCTTTGTGTTTTTGCGAGTGTATTTTGCATCGTTGATATTTTCCAGAAATTGTGGTACTAAGTCATATTGGTTATCGATTTAGCGGGGTGAAATTTTATTAATTCCTTCTATTGCTTTTTTCTTGTCGGTAAATTCTGTATTTATCGCGTATTTTTGTGCTGTACTCTGTATTTCAAATTTTATTATTGAGTGGTTACTGGTAATTTGTTCGTGCGCAGATGTCCATTCTATTTTTGAGGATATGTTAGTGGAGGCTAATGTAAGGTCTATGGCTGATGGGATAGTTCCGGGGGATTTAATCAATGTAGGTGCTCCGTCGTTTAGTATTACAAGATCTGTTTTCTCCACTAGATTGGCTAGGAGCTCGCCTCTGGGCCAGTTAGGATGGCTTGGATTCCAAATTCGATTGTGGGCATTGAAGTCACCTCCCAAGATGGTTTGAAGAGCTGTTTTGTCTATTATTTCTAAAAGTTTTGTAAACGGTTCTTTGATGTTCTAGTTTCTGATAGGAAGGGGTATATATATATATATATATATATATATATATATATATATATATATATATATATATATATATATATATATATATATATATATATATATATATATATATATATATATATATATATATATATATATATATATATATATCTATATATATATATATATATATATATATATATATATATATATATATATCTATATATATATATATATATATATATATATATATATATATATATATATATATATATATATATATATATATATATATATATATATATATATATATATATATATATATATATATATATATATATATATATATATATATTGAAATTATGAGTAATTGTGGGTATTTAAGGTTTTAATAGCTATTGATTCAATGGGGTTGCTAGTTGGTAGTTTAAATTCTTCGAATTTTATTTCATTTTTCACCAGGATGCCGACTCCTTCGTATCCTGTTGGCCTGAGAGATTTCAAAAATTTGTAACCTGGAAATTTAAAGTTCTCGTTTGGTCTAATCCAAATTTCTTGTAGTAGGGCTATGTCAATATTATTTGTTTGGAGAAAGTTATTAAGCATTTTTCTCGTATCAGCCGGTCTGATGCTAGTTATTTTGTGTTGAATAAATTTTAGGTTCCTGAGCTTGTCCATTTAATTTCAGTGTTTGATTTGCTGATTAAAGGTGTTGGCATTTTTATTTCTTGTACTATGATAGTCTTGATTTGATCGCTGATTTTTATTAAAAGAATGTCTGAGTTCGATTGAATCTTTCTTGTTTTTGTGTTGTTCGGTGTGTTTTATAATGGTGTTCTGGATGGATTTAATTCTATTGATGATAGATGATTCAAGGTTCAGTTGTTGTAAAAGTTGCTGTTTAACTGTTTCAATAATTTCGTTTATTTCCTTGGATTGTAAGGTTAATTTTCTTTGCATTGAAGGATTTGTCTGCGGATTATTTTCTGTTGGGGTATGTTTACCATTTTGTTGTGTGAGTCCTTCGCTTTGTGGAAGTGATGGGAAATCTTTGGGTGATTGAAGTCTGTACTGTACTGAAGTATTTTTAGGAAAACGTACAGCTGTTTCTAGGAAAGTTAACTTTTCGGTCGTCATCACATATCGTATCTTGTCTTGTCTGATTCTTTCTGGGCAGTCTTTGTCAGTTACTTTATGTTCGCCGCTGCATTGATTGCACCTTGGAGTTGCTTTGCAATTGTTGCCATCATGCTCCAATGTACAATTCACACAACGTTGAGTGCTATTTTTGCAAGCCTTTACTTTATGACCGTATCACCAGCATCTGGTGCACAGTTTGATTGGAAAAATATAAAAATCAACTTTGGCGAATACACCAAAGATTGATATGTGATCAGGAAGCTCTTGTCCTTCAACAAAAATTTTAATTGTGTATGTGGGAATAAGGGTTTTATTTTCCAATTTCTGAATGCGTTCGATTTTGGTTATTTTCTTGTTTCCAGCTTGAATGTTTTCCAAAATTTCTTCGTTTGTAAGTGTGGGAGGTACATTTCGAACAACACCGATTGTTTGTTTGAACATGTTTGGAATATAGACATTGTATTTGAATTCATTAGTAAGTAATTTGGAGTTAATCAATAGTTCCGCTTCTTTAGGATGATTGAAAGTGATTCTAAAACGACCTTGTCCTGCTGTTTTAAGCTCTTTGTACTGTTTAACTCCAATATTATGTAGAATCTTGGCTATTTCCATAGGGTGTATTGGTTTACGTTCTTTATGCTGTCTTTCAATGAAAAAACTTTTGTTTGTTTTGTTTTTAATCCAATTATCCGTGTTAGCGTCTGTTCGAAGTTTTATTTTATTTTTGTCTTGTGTATTATTTGTGTTGTTATTGTCGTTTTGAAGGGATGTGGTTTGTGTAGCAGGGTTAACGGTATTTTCGGTGTCTTCGTCCATTGTATCATCTGTAGTAGTGTCTTGTGATTGTATTATGTTCTTACCTTTCAATTTGTCTCTTTTTTTCACCATGCCTTTGGTTTTTTTTTCAGAGGTTTCTTACCACTTTCGCTATCGTCGCTCTCTTCTAGTTTTCTTCTTTGACCGAGTTTTTCATTTTCTTTAGTAATTTCGAAGGGATTCGGGATCATTCCTTGGAAAAGAAAATCCTCGAATCCACGGAAGCTATTATCATTGCTACTCATGCAACTGCTACATGAGTCCTACGATAATTTCAATATAAGAATTAAAAAAATTAAAAACCATCTTAACTAGCCAACACCAAATTATTGAGGAATAAAAAATTACTAAAAACTAATAATAATCAAGGATAGGAAGAATCGCATCGTTTTACGCTCACTCAAGGCTCATGCACACTCACCTATCTTCGATGCTTTATTCTGTTTTTGTTTATGAGTGTGCATCTGTTGAGCGCCCGATCGGCCAAAGCCAAGTGAATATGGTATCTCACATGTTCGTATTTTTTCTCTCTTACGCTCACCTTGGATCGCTGCGATTTAGATTCTTTCCGATACTTGTTCGGAATTGTATCCGAACAATGATGAGCGGATCCGTTCGGCAATGCGATTCTTCCTCAAAAATTTGGATCGCGATCTATGTTCGCCTAAATCGAAAATCGATTCAATTCCCACCGCATACGAACGGGAGCGGTGCTTGCGATTATTTGCATTGACGCTGCCGCGGTGTTTTGTATCGATGGAGTGGTGTAGTGTCAGTCGAGTGCATGTGCGTATTTGTAATTTGCTAAGCGAGCAGATTGTCCCTTTGTATATCGTTGATATTCCAAATAGGTATAAATGAATAGCGGACTTTACGCGTTCAATATTTTTGATGCATGTTTTGCATAATTTGTAGTATGATAGTACAGTAAGTTGACTTTGTTGCCAAGCCGGGGTGTGTGGAATCGGTTTCTTTCACTAGACTGTTCACAGTGATGTCATGTGGATCTAATTCGGAATGATGAACGGTCAAGAATGGATCTGGAACGTGATGTTCCGGGTACGACGATTTATACATCTGTTCTAAATATTGTTTTCCCGATGTTTTGATTGCTTATCCTTTTTGTGGTGCTTTTTGTTTTTCCTGCTGTCAATCATCATATATACTAGTGAAGAATGTTTGATTCAGCATCTTGTTTGTGTTTCATATTAGCGGTCCTTACACGTTCAGTTGTTTTGTCAATACTGGAGCGTATTGACAAGGTTTTTCAACGTGTAATGGAATAGAGGAAGTATTGATATGTGTTTTTTATGTTTCTTGGAGGCTGTTCAATGATAGTACAGTAAGATTCCGTTTTGGTACGTTCCGATTTTTGCATGCTCCCTTTTCGGTCCACTCAGATTTTGGCAACAAATGGGTTCCGTTTTTGGCAACATTATTGTTGTACATAATAGGTCTTTTAAAAATGTGCAATAAATAATTTTTGTATCAATTCATATAACATTTTTCTTTTTTTCCAAACATGGGAGTCATATTAACCCTCAAAGGCGCAAAGAATTTTTTTTAAATTTTGTGAAATTTTTTTCATAGTTTCAATACATTACTGTGATAATTTTGAGATGTTTTGCGTAATATTGCTTCAAAACAGCGTTATGCATTTAAGTGTTAACTATATTTTATGCTATACGTGTTATATTTATTGATTACAATGCATAGAAATGTATTACTTATGTATAATATAACTGCTAACAGTGTAACTGGTGTCTGACGGAATCAATTTTTATAGTAAGACCCAGAGTCTGTTCACTTTTGGAGTCAATTACAGAGGAATGCGCTACACTGGATAATAAGACTATTTCTGGAGAAAATTTTCAAAAGAACCTTTTTTGACAGTTGAAAGTGATTTTTACAACAAAATTGATTTTCTTCAAACCTAAATATCTTCAGGCATTACAATTCGAGTTTCAATTTATCGAACTCGGCCACTAAAAACATGACGACAGTAGCGCACCGGGTGGAGATATCCCAATTAGCTTCGACAACGTTAGTGATTTTTACACAAGTTGAACGCTAAAGATGGACGTCTGTTCTCTGTGGTATGTGCTTCTCTTTCAATAATAAGCTACTACTCAATGTTTACTTTCCGAAGCACAATAGAATTCCCCTAGAATCTTTGCAAAAATCCAGTTGCTTGGAAAAGATAGCCGAAGACTGTCCAAATTGATAGTATTTATAAGTTCTTCAGTTCTACGCAGTTCTGTGTCGTAAGTGCCCCAGTTATCGCAATGAACACCATTCTCAGCAGATTGCTAAGCTTTTACAGGATTGTCATCACTTCTTCCATCTGACACCACATAAGAACATTATTAAACATACAATTTTTTAAATAACTCAAAGATGTAATTCGGTTTGAGACTCCAAGTTTTCCTAACAGCTTTTCTGTGCTGCCTGAAGGATTTCCACATTTTTTTTGGGTCTGAACTTAATGAGAACAGTTTAGTTTAAATTCTAATATAATTCACACAATACTCACAATCATAGAATTGCGACCTGGATTAAAATTCGCATCTTCGTAAAATTAACGATGTAACATTTTTTCAAATTTGAATCATAGGAAAGTATCTTTATACTGTGAGATTTAACCAAGTTTCTCTGAAAGTATTATATAACATGGGGTCTACTATTAATATTAGATTCAAACTCAACCGATCTTGTTCGATTCAGAAATTCCAATCGATTTGAAAATACTGTGATTTTAAACAATTTGAGGCGGATCGAAATGTTCTTGGCCAGTTATTATGATTGGAAAAATATATGGCTACGAAAGTTGCACACGTTTTCCATCCCCGGTTTTTAAATGATGTCTATAAACAAATTCATTCACACCGATCACTCGAAACCTTTCATGCTATACTTTTTTTTTGATTTGTTTGTATCAAGAAACACTAAAAACCTCTGATTATCAAGAGTGATGCTTCTATCACAGTGCTATGGCCTGCCCAATTGTTCAATAGCCCATAGCACAGGAATGATAGACAAAGATAGTCTACATTTATGTGTTTTTATCAGTTTTCCATAATAATGCAATATAACGAAAATATCTACAAATTTCATTTTCACTGCTAACTGAAAATGTCCCTGGCAGCACTGCTCCAGCGGAATCGTTTCATACTGCATAACTGCAGTGCTATAGATAATACAACTGTAAGCGCATAAATGAATGGTTATAGTCCTAGTTATTAGTCTTATCTATTTTTGTGAACAAATCTTGCCTGAAACAAATACCAATAGTTACTCCGCCAGAACGGTGATACTGGTTACTAAATTTCACGCAATCCACATTCCAATGATTAGTTCCAAAAAACTTAATAAACTTAACAGCATTTCAGTGAAAATTTCGTTTGGTAAACTGTTTTTAAAATTTCGATTTATCTATTATATTTTATTATATTGTTATTAGTTGATACATATAATTCCCTTTCTATTTGTTTATTCACACCTAATTTCATGCACACAAAAAGGTATGAACTTTATGCGCCGCACTCGTATGCCCTAGCACGAATGCGTTTTTGTTTGATCTCGGAACTGAGTCAGGTTTCAACCGAAACTGTTATCACTTAATTTATTTTGACATCAATTTGAGTTATAATCTGGGCCAGCTTCGTCTCAAGCCAAAACCACCTAAACGTGGATAATCATATGATTGAAGCAAAAGATATTATCACTAGAGTTAAAAACAAGAAAATTGAATAGCGACAATCGATATTTTGTCAATTCTATGCAAATGCATATCACCGGAAGTAGTGAGCTATATTCGCGCAATGATACGCTATAAAACGCACAACTTTCGAGATTATTTATTGGCATAGAAAAGAAGACAAATCTAAGTTTCCTCTCGAATGCAGCGCATGGAAGGAGCCGAACGCGCCTGAACATTGAAAATTAAACTAAATCCAAACAAATCTAAACCAATGTGCATTACCATTTGTACATACAATGGTAGAGTTAAACTCGAGCGATAATATGTATAACGCATGATAAAATTAACACGCAGCAAGGAAATGACTGCGAGTTGAACCTACACAGCAAAAATTGACACTCCGTGCGGTGTCCAGGCGGACACTGACTCCTACCAATATTTTCAGGCCAGCCATATAATTCATTCGTTCAGTTTCAGAATTGCGCACGAAGATTTGGATCATTTTTCCGAACGAACATGTTCGCTGCCGAATATGTTCGATGGCACTCATTACCTCACTGCATCGGCAATGCGGAACGCGTTAAAAAAAATTGCGATTTCCGATTCTCTCTCTCTTCGTAATCGCATACGGTGTGATGCGGAACGAGTTGTGTGGGTCTGTATCTTTTTAACGAGAGCGTAAACCCCCGACGATGTATAAGGAAACAAATTCATGTACGTTCATGGCGGTGAGCGAGTTTTCCGCACCTTGATAATAATATAAATTAAGGTTAAATTTAATTTTTTCACTCCACTTCACATCCACCACTAGAACTTTCGAGAATGGAATCTTCAAAACCACGTGATCGCGAACACTAGTACAAGACTCAGCTTAGAACCGATGCTGCTGCTTTGCTGGTTGGCGCGAGAATGTGAAATAAACTTTTGTGCAGCCAGCCATTCTCGCATGTTACTTTGACATTTGACATTAGAGACAATAAAGTCGACATAAAAAGGAGAGCGAATGTCCGTGTTGCCAAACTCGATAAACTATTTTCGTTATGTTTCCAATACCGTAGAAAGCAAAGGCGCGAAACATGATAGACAAATGAAGATGATTAAAGTTTGGAACTTCAGCTCTTGCGAAAGAGTTTAAAAAAGCAGTTCGCATAAACACTTGTACAATTAGGGCGACCTAGAATTATTGATATACTATTATATAAAATTTGAGTGAATGTGTATGATCGGATGATTGGGAATTAAATGGTACCGATGATCGAGAATGAGTGAAAGAGAAACAAAAAATTTTTGTCCAACGTGTTAGATAGCTTGCGATAGTAAATAACTAATAAGAAGATGATAAAAGAAAATTTATCTTCTTGCAAATCATATATGCATTTTTCTTGGCAATATAAATTGACCAGTAATAAAATTCGAATTAGCTGATTGAGACGGCGTGGCAATTCAAGATCCCTTTTCTAACGAATTATTATGCGATGTACGAACCACTAGTTCCAACAGTTTTAGCCTTCGCCTTGAAAGGTTGTGTTTGCTGATTGGTTGTAGCAACCAAGGCTATGCAAGCCGTGAATAGGCTGGAAGTTTGTGTACCGTGTCAGTGTTTGATGCTGTGTTGGTGCGGAGACAGGCAGGATTGTTGGCTGCGAGAGCGGTCGTTTGGTGGTGGTACCACGCGATAAGCGAGTGTTGGTGCGAAGGCAACGAAGTCTCAGGTAAGCGGCGCCCCACCTTAGTGGTGGTAGTGGTTACACTGCATACAACCGACGCTTGCGACGGAGTGAGACAGAGCTGCATCTGGTTGGTGAAGCGGCTCGCTTCATCATCACTCATTCATCCGTATTAGTGCAGATACGGGATTTTGAGTATTTGTGTACCTAGCCACGCTGCGTGATAGGGGAATACCTCTGGACCCACAGGTAAGCGGCGGCCCCACCTTGGTGGTGGTAGTGGTTGCGCTGCATACAGTCGGCGTTTGTGACGAAGTGAGACAGAGCTGCATCTTGTTGGTGAAGCGTCTCGCTTCATCATCACTTATTCATCTGAGCTAGTGCAGATACGGGCTTTTTTGTATTTGTGTACCTAGCCACGCTGCGTAGTAAGGAAATACCACTGGAGCCACAGGTAAACAGCGGCTCCATCTTGGTAGTGGTGGTTGCGCTGTGTTCAACCCGAGCGTGTGACAGAGGGAGACAGCGTGAAACTACAACTCTTCGAAGGACAGGTAGATTTTTAGTATAATTCAGCTAGTGTTAGTATTTAATCAACTTATTGTGTATGGTAGGCGAGATGGAGAATAGTGAGATGGAATCCTCCATTTCACAAGAGCAAAATTCTTCTGATCCCTCTCCCTTAACTCCCCTAGAATAAAATTATACCCTCAAGGGTCTTCTGGACCGTGGCAAGTTTTCTTCAGGCGGAAAGGAAAGCCATTAAACCTTGTCCAAATTGCACGGGATCTGACTTCACGATTTTCCGCTGTAACAGAGATCGTGAAAGTAAATAAAGATAAACTTCGAGTTAGCATTGATAACGTAATTTTGTGGACTTTCGACTGGATTATTGTTATCTAGAAATTTGAACGGCTTTTTTACAGTCCTTAGTGGATTAAAACAATTTGTTTGCTTTTAAATCCCAACGTTTCGACGCCTTGTTTGCGCCTTCTTCAGGGGAGACTATATTGCGGAGTAACAGAGTAGACGAAATTTTACATTTAACAATTAAAATAAAATATTACAAGAACTTACAAAAACTGATTATCGTTCCTCGTTAATATCACTGACATGTAAGTGTATGGTCAATATATGGGGATTTTGCTTCTGGCACAAACGCTACAAATAATACACAATAAATTTAACGAGCTACACACAAACTTTGACTAACTATTTAAACTGAATCTGCACTTACTGCAATAACGATGAATTTACACATTTGGTTAAATATTCTTTGGCTATGATCGATCTTGTTTAGAGCAGACGTACAAAATGGGTGAAATATAGTTCTGTGTAGAAAGTGAAATGTTTCAGTGCTGGTGTGGAATTGTTTCAAATAGAGCTTATGGTGGAGTGGACTTTTTGCGGGCGAAATAATTCTTTGTGGTGTGTAATATAGCTGCGTATATGGCGCTAAGATTGTCTACATCTGAGCGACTGTTGACGGTATGGGGTGTAATAGTAATGTGACACATTTCTAAATATGGGAGAGACGATGAACGGAATGTGCGATCTACTATCGTGGTCTTCTCAAATGCGAACCTATGCTGGTATTGCATACAATGTTCTATTAAAGCTGTTTGTGCTCCGAGAGAGGCTACTCGGCTATCTGTTGTGGTGGTCTGATCTTGTATCAAATTATCGAGTTTGTTTACGTTGGACTTATGGCCGGATAATCATTAACAACCTCTTGCAACAGTATTTTAAAAAACAGCGAAGGAGCACCCAACCAGCACATCGGGTGTTGGCGGACTCACCACCTGCAACATTAGCCCGCCAGACAGTGATCCAGGAACCACACTAAACACTACCTACCGATCCATAATCAGCATTCACGGACTGACACAACGCATCATCAGCATTTTCAAGCATGACTACAGCTCTTTAAGATTAGCCAGCAGACAAATACACACCGTAGGATCACTTCACAGCAAAGTTAAAGACCCGATTCATACCATGCAGCAACATAATGTGGTCTACAAGATTCCCTGTTATAGCTGCCCAGGTTTGTATATTGGTATGACAAAGAACTTGTTAAAAAGTAGATTATCCGGCCATAAGTCCAACGTAAACAAACTCGATAATTTGATACAAGATCAGACCACCACAACAGATAGCCGAGTAGCCTCTCTCGGAGCACAAACAGCTTTAATAGAACATTGTATGCAATACCAGCATAGGTTCGCATTTGAGAAGACCACGATAGTAGATCGCACATTCCGTTCATCGTCTCTCCCATATTTAGAAATGTGTCACATTACTAATACACCCCATACCGTCAACAGTCGCTCAAATGTAGACAATCTTAGCGTCATATACGCAGCTATATTACACACCACAAAGAATTATTTCGCCCGCAAAAAGTCCACTCCACCATAAGCTCTATTTGAAACAATTCCACACCAGCACTGAAACATTTCACTTTCTACACAGAACTATATTTCACCCATTTTGTACGTCTGCTCTAAACAAGATCGATCATAGCCAAAGAATATTTAACCAAATGTGTAAATTCATCGTTATTGCAGTAAGTCCAGATTCAGTTTAAATAGTTAGTCAAAGTTTGTGTGTAGCTCGTTAAATTTATTGTGTATTATTTGTAGCGTTTGTGCCAGAAGCAAAATCCCCATATATTGACCATACACTTACATGTCAGTGATATTAACGAGGAACGATAATCAGTTTTTGTAAGTTCTTGTAATATTTTATTTTAATTGTTAAATGTAAAATTTCGTCTACTCTGTTACTCCGCAATATAGTCTCCCCTGAAGAAGGCGCAAACAAGGCGTCGAAACGTTGGGATTTAAAAGCAAACAAATCGTTTTAATCCACTAAGGACTGTAAAAAAGCCGTTCAAATTTCTAGATAGCATTGATAACATTAGACAAGCTAACGAGATAGTAGCCTGTGAACTCTTCACGCGTGAATATAAAGTTTATATACTTTCGCGCGATATAGAATGCGATGGAGTCATCTCCGAACCCAGCCTCACTGCCGAGGATATACTTAAGCATGGTGTTGGTTGTTTCAAGAACATCCTGCTTAATAAAGTAAAAATACTCGATGTTAAGCAATTGTACTCAGTATCAATTGAAGAAGAGAAAAAAGTTTACCGACCATCCTATTCATTTCGTGTAACTTTCGCTGGGTCTGCTTTGCTTAGCCATGTTCTTATTAATAAAATTCGTCTCCCCGTTCGCCTTTTCATCCCTCGTGTGATGAATTGCCTCAATTGTAAACAGCTTGGCCACAATAAGATACGGTGTGGCAAATGTGGGGGGCCTCACCAAGAGGATACATGCAATAAAAACTTAGAAAAATGTTTACATTGCGGAGAAAATTCACACGAGCTCCTTGCATGTCCCATATATAAATTGTGGGAGGATAAAATTAAACGATCCTTGAAGGAGAGGTCTAAGCGCTCTTCTGCAGAAATACTGAAAAATACTACTCCAGAACCCACGGTCCCAGAAAACAGATACGCTATTCTATTGCCAAAAGAGTCTGACTCTGACGAAGCATCCGAAGGTACATCATTTGTTTTACCTAGAGGATCCAGGAAAAAAACAATCATCTTTTCCAAAACTGCCAAGAAAGGGCCTTAAAATTTCTCCTCCAATAAATAAATTGCGGCCAAAGCTAAAGCATTCCGATGCAATACCGAAGCCAGTCCCTCCCGGTTTTGGGAACGTACAATCCAAACAGAACACCATTACTGGAAATAATAAAATTTCGACTTCTTCTGAGCCTCAGCCGGGGGTAGGATTATTGAAATTTTCTGAAATTGTTGATTGGATTTTTAAAGCATTCAATATTTCTGAACCATTAGAGTATACTTTCAGCTTTCCTCCCAATAATTAGACCATTTTTAGAGCAGCTGGTTGCTCAATGGTCCATCCTTGCAGCAATTATATCTTTCAATGGTTAATTCAACTCCTAAGGTGAAAGACTCCATCACTGTTTTACAGTGGAATTGCAGAAGTATCATACCAAAAATTGATTCCTTAAAAATTTTACTGCATAATTTAAAATGCGATGCTTTTGCTCTATGTGAAACATGGCTTACCTCAAACATTAATTTCAACTTGAATGATTTCAACATTATTCGCCTAGACCGAAACACCCCATATGGAGGAGTGCTTCTAGGAATTAAAAGTGCTATTCTTTCCATAGAATTAACATCCCCTTGTTCGAGGGCATTGAGGCTGTAGCTGTCCAAACGAACATTAAAGGCAAAGACATGTCTATCGCTTCTATATATATACCTCCCAAAGTTCAAATTGGACAACGTCAGATTTTTGAGGTAGTGGAATCCATGGCTGCTCCGCGTCTGATACTGGGAGACTTCAACTCGCAGGGAGTGTTGTGGGGTTCCCTCTACAATGATAATCGATCCTCTTTGATATACAATGTTTGTGACGAGCTCAATACGACAGTTTTAAATACAGGCGAAACAACACGCATCCCCAGACCTCCTGCACGACCAAGTGCATTAGATCTATCCCTATGCTCGACATCACTTCGGTTAGATTGCACGTGGAAGGTTGTACCTGATCCTCACGGTAGCGATCATTTTCCAGTCGTTATTTCAATTAACAGTGAATTAGGCCTCACGAATTCAATCAATGTCCCTTATGACTTGACACGAAATATTGATTGGATAAAATACCAATCCTTAATTTCCACTTCTCTTGTTTCGACGGAAGAGCTACCACCAACCGAAGAATATGAATTTCTAGCGGGTTTGATTATTGAAGCAGCAGAACAAACCCAAACGAAATGCAATCCTGGCATGACAATGAATAGCCGGCCTCCTTATCCCTGGTGGGACAAAGAGTGCTCGGATGCATATGAAGCTAAACAAGTTGCTTACAAAGAAATTATGAAACGGAAAGGGTGTACACGTGCGAACTTTGAAAATTATTCGATTTTGCAAAACAAATTTGACAGTCTCCGTCGTGCCAAAAAGTCTAGTTATTGGAGACGCTTCGTTGATGGCTTGTCAAGAGAAACATCAATGAGTACTCTTTGGAACACAGCCAGAAGAATGAGGAATCGAAACGTAACTAATGAAAGCGAAGATTTTTCGAATCGCTGGATATTTAATTTTGCTAAGAAAGTTTGTCCAGATTCTGCTCCTGCGCAGAAAATCATTCGCGATGCTCCCACAAGTAACGATTACATAGATTCGCCTTTGACAATGATGGAATTTTCAATTGCACTCCTCTCATGCAACAATAATGCTCCGGGTCCAGACAGAATTAAATTCAACTTGGTGAAGAATCTGCCTGACCTAGCAAAAAGACGCTTGTTGAATTTATTCAACAAGCTTCTTGAGCAGAACGTTGTCCCGCACGACTGGAGACAAGTGAGAGTTATCGCCATTCCAAAACCGGGAAAACAGCCTCCGACCATAACTCGTATCGACCGATTGCAATGCTATCCTGCATCAGGAAATTGTTGGAAAAAATTATCCTACGACGTCTCGACAATTGGGTTGAGGCGAGCGGCTTGCTATCAGATACCCAGTTTGGTTTTCGGAGGGGAAAGGGAACGAATGATTGTCTGGCGCTACTTTCGTCAGAAATCCAACTAGTTTACGCAAAAAAAGAACAAATGGCATCTGTGTTCTTAGATATAAAAGGAGCATTCGACTCTGTTTCCATTGATGTTCTCTCAGAGAAACTACATCAATGTGGTCTTTCACCAATATTAAATAATTATTTATACAACTTATTGTCAGAAAAGCACATTTTTTTTCATATGGCGATTTGGCAACATTCAGAATAAGTTACATGGGCCTCCCGCAAGGTTCTTGTTTAAGCCCCCTTCTCTACAATTTTTACGTGAATGACATTGATAATTGTATTGTTAGCCCATGCACTCTAAGGCAACTTGCAGATGATGGCGTGGTTTCTGTTACAGGACCAAAAGCCATAAATTTACAACAACCACTGCAAGATAGTTTGGATAATTTATCAAGTTGGGCTTTGAAGCTAGGCATCGATTTCTCTACGGAGAAAACAGAGTTGGTTGTTTTTTCAAGGAAGCGTGATCCAGCTCAGCTTCAGCTTCAGTTGGTTGGTAGAACGATAGCCCAAGTCATGACCTTTAAATATCTCGGAATTTGGTTCGATTCTAAAGGTACATGGGGAGGCCACATTAGGTATCTGATAAAGAAGTGCCAACAAAGGATAAATTTTCTCCGAACAATAACCGGATCTTGGTGGGGTGCTCATCCCAGTGACGTGATAGGATTATATCAAACAACGATACCTTCAGTAATGGAATATGGGTGCTTCTGTTTCCGTTCAGCTGCAAACACACACATCATTAAATTGGAACGAATACAGTATCGTTGTTTACGAATCGCCTTAGGTTCCATGCAATCGACACATACGATGAGTCTTGAAGTACTAGCGGGAGTTCTTCCCTTAAAAGATCGATTCTGGGATCTCTCCTCTCGTTTACTTATACGATGTGAGGTTATGAATCCACTGGTAATTGAAAATTTTGAAAGACTTGTCGAGCTTCAATCCCAAACCAGATTCATGACAGTGTATTTCAATCACATGTCACAAGAAATAACGCCTTCTAGTTATATTATGACATGTGTTAATATACTAGATACTCCCGATTCCACTTTATTTTTCGACACGTCCATGCAAGAGGAAATTCGTGGAATCCCGGATCACCTGCGCTCTCTGGAGATCCCTAAAATATTCATAAGTAAATACCAACACATTGACTGCCATAAAATGTTCTACACTGATGGGTCACGAATCAATGAGGCCACTGGCTTCGGTATTTTTAACAATAACACCTCGATCTCTTTCAAGCTTGCAGAACCTGCCTCTGTTTACACAGCCGAAGTAGCAGCAGTTCACTATAGTCTGGAAATCATTGATACTTTACTTCCGAGCCATTATTTCATCCTCACAGATAGCCTCAGCACTATTAAGGCACTACGCTCTTTAAAGCTCGATAATCACGCTCCGTTCTTTTTGAGAATACTTAACTAAATTAACAAATAAATCTTATCAAATTACCTTAGTGTGGATTCCCGCTCATTGCTCTATACCGGGTAATGAGAGAGCGGATAATTTAACCAAAATAGGGGCACTGGACGGTGACATCTATGAAAGACCTATTGCCTTCAATGAATTTTATAGCGCTTCTCGTCAGAGGACGCTTACTAGTTGGAAAACATCATGGGACAATGGTGATCTGGGACGGTGGTTGCACTCGATTATCCCTAAAGTATCAACGAAGTGTTCTTGTGGTGTATAGGCTCACGTCCAACCATTATACGTTGAATGCGCATCTCCGCCGTATTGGGATCGCAGAAGATAATCAATGTGCTTGCGGAGAGGGTTACGAAGACATTGAACATGTTGTTTGGTCTTGTACTGAATATCGTGAAGCCAGATCCCAATTAATAGACTCCTTACGAGCCAGAAGAAAACCACCCTATGTTCCTGTTCGTGATATCCTCGCTTTACGAGATCTTACATACATGGGCCATATTTATCATTTCCTGAAAACAATAAATATTCAAATATAATTATCCCCACAATGTTTCTAGTTTTTTCCCCTTGCTACCCACAAACAATTTAGATTTATTCGCAGTTAGTTAAGTTAGATAAAACGATATGAATAAAGAAAAAAAATATGCAAAGATTACAGAAAAACTATCAATAGGTTTACAATGAAATTCAAGAAAAAAGAGTATAAATAAAAATATTCAAAATGATGATTATCCTCAGTGTTAGCATTAGAAAGTGAATTTTTATTATAACGTGATAGTCTTAAGAATTTTTGTAACATGTTATGAAAAAAAAAACCCCGGCGTAAAAAAGCTTTTGCAAATGCCGTGTCAAATAAACGTTTTATGAAAAGAAAAAAAACTACTAGTTGAATCAAATTCACACTTAAAAAAGGGATACCTTTTTTTTATCCCAGCCCAGGGAAAATTGTAACCTTCTAGCATGTTCCAATACCAATTAATAATCTCTAATATATTATGTACTTATTTAATAAATTGAAATGACTAATGTCACTACCTAAAATAAAAAATACATTCTTATAGTCTAAATTAAAATTATATTGTATTCGACATGTACATCCCTAATCAATTAAAATTCAAAATCAGTAAATTCCCTACCCAACACCCCTCGATACTAAAATCCATCAAATCCCTCTCTCGACCGTTAGCACCAATCATGGCCCAGACCGAGTGCGTTTTTTAGTCTGTGCGTTTCGACATCGATTTCCTCTAACATCTCCCGGCCGAGACGTCAATCTGTATAAATACAGCCGTCGGACGTCAGTCAGGAGCCTTTTTGGTAACAGTTAATCAAACCTAACAAAACGTATTTTTATAAAAGTGAATACTATTCAAGGTGACAGATAATTTCAAGCCGTGAGCAGTTTGGCCACACTGTGTGAAAGTCCGCGACTCGAGTGAAAGGTCCCCCACGTCGAGCAAATTAATCAACGGCGAACGGGCGCCGACTCGACGCAACTTTGGACGGCAAGGAAGACTGACCTTCAACAGCGAACGGGCCTCCACCGAGTCGACCCAAAATCGGACAGCGGTAAGAGAGGCTGTTTTCGGCAGCCATCTAGGGGCGAGCAATCTCCCGTGTCGATATTCCGACGCCTGTTCGTGCAGTCCGTCGGTCCACGTGAGTCGTCCATAGCGACAGCGAAAGACGATGCCGCACGTGTAGATATTCCGGCGAATACTCTTGTTGTTTGTCGGTCCACGTGAGCCGTCCACCTGCGACGGCGCGACCTGTGTCGAAACATCAGACGGCGTCCATCGAGTCACGACGATCAGCAATGAAACACGTGTTAACGGTTCGTAATCGAATTATCCCTCACCTAACTTTCCCTATAAAACATGTCGAAAATTAAGAATAAAATGTTCAAATTACTTTCACCTAACGATCTTTATTCGCTATAATTTGTGAGTCCTTTTTAGCGTTGCCTTATTGAATTCAATCCGGTAATTACAATTCCTCCTGGTAGTTTGTCCGCCCTGAGATAGCATATGCTAAGAGAAACTTACACGACCCCTTGTTTTTCAATTGAATCGGCTAGCGAGCTCTAGTGAGAGCTTTAGAAAATGTTTTCAAGAACTTCGTGCATTTCTCTCAGAGATGCGCGAAAGTACAATTTGTGGTACAAACACAATTATGTTTGTGTGATTACTCAATCGCTGGTTGATCTATCACCTGCAAGTTGGTTGGCTTAAAGAGTGAGAGATAACAACTCTGAAACAAATTCCACTAACTAGTTCCGGCAATACAAAACCAGTGGCCCCAGTAGTATTGCATGGGATGGATCCTGCTCCGCAGCAGCCTACCTTCGATGTCCTTCAGACAACCTTTGATGTCGTGGTTCGCTTGGATGGATGATCGTTCCGTTGTCTCCGCACCTTCACGGGAGATGCTCTTCAAGCGTTCATTCGCGCATGCATCTCGGAGCATGAAAACGCGCACTCCATTTAACACCAAAGACACAATTTACTTTACTTCACAATACTAACATTTATTCTTAAAACAAAACAATTTAAAAATCGTGCAAAGGGCTTGGTCCTGATCGACCGTATCCGGCCGTGATCGTTTGGAGACTGACTGCTGATCCTATTTCAGTGATAGGTAATGGTGATGATCATCTGTTTCGTTATCACGAAGATGGTCTACGAACTTCGACATTATAGGGTGACCAATAAGTATGATCATGTAGTGATGGCTGCGTTCCTTTAGTTGACCTAGCAGCGGCGTGATCGTAGAAAATAACAGTACTGTGTTGTGGTTCGTTTTGCGCTAGCTCAGACAGCGGCAGAATTTCGTGACTGGTGTCTTTGGTGGTTGTAAATCGACTTAGCGTTGTGTTGTTAATGAATGAACAAAACTCGTAAGAGTTTTGCACATTATATTTCTTTTGATCAATCGATTGTCGGAGAATTCCTGCTAGAAGTTTTAAGAGGTCATATGTTTAGCAATTAATGCAGGACAAAATGACTCTCAGTGGAACATCTGGTTTATGGATTTTTGGAAGACCGTAAATTTTTGGGCAAGTCGCGTGATATGTTATCAATCGAGACCTGGTTTTTTGATCGATCATTTTTTGATCATATAGTGCATTCACCAATTGGTTGTTCTTTGTCTGTATTGTATTCGTCCAATCCGTGTCAATGCGTTCATATGTGGTGTTATCGTGTATTCTTCTTTTTTTTCACAATTACTGTTTTGTTTCCCTTATCGGCGACTACAATATATAATTCAGGATTGTCACCGACGAACTTTTTACTTGAATGATATGCTTCGGTCAAAAAACGATTCACGGGATCGGCAAAAGCTTTGAAGCAACCGTTTTTTCTTTTATTCACATAGTTTTGAATTCTGTAGCGCGTGCAAGACACACTAGCGGTTCTGGTCTGCGAAATTGTTCCCCAGGGAACTCAAACAAGCGATTTATGCGCACCTCCGAAGAGGACCGCTTGTCACGTTGTATTTGCCCGGCAAGAGTCAAAACCTCAGGGCGGATTCTCGTAAAAGAACCCTAAAACATCAATGAACGATTTGGCAGACCTGGATAACCATCCAGTAACTTCGCCTCGGACCGAATAGCGCTGAAAAGAAAACTAGGAGAATCCCGTCGTTCAACCAGTCAAGAAAATATCACTCACGTGCCTCATCACAGGCACAATTCTTAAATTCAAATTGACCCGTAACCCTTCAGATGAGGCAGTGGAAGGGGTTGAGATTCCCAAGCAACCCAGAACTTGGAATAAAAAAACAGAAAAATAAACTAGAGACTACTGAACGAACGACGTGAAACTCCTTTTAAACCGAGCCAATCATTGGGGACCATTCATAAATTACGTAACGCAAAAATTGCCCAAAATTGACTTCCCCCTCCCCCCATGTAACAAATTGTCACAAATTTCTCTCGTAACAAATTCCTCGAAAAATTTTTTTTGTTCGGTAGAAATATGTTACGTAACGATCTAGCCTACTCCCCCTCCCCCATACGTCACAACATGTCACAACTTCTCGTACCCCCCCCCCCCTAAACGCGTTACGAAATTTATATGTGGTCCCTTGCGGGGGAAAACTAACTACAAAAATACACTCATTATAAACATTTTAGATTAATTACAAAAACATATTTTTATTCACGACCGATCCATACTTCCTCATTCTCTACTTCACTTTTCTTTTCTCCCTTAAAACTTTCTACTTATTGTGTGCGGTTTAAGTTCTAGCGACATTTATCGCCCAAGAACCACCTACTCAACTAAAACTTCGTGTGCTATAATATGGCTGTTTGATCATGCGCATGTCAAAGGTCTTTACTCACTCATTTGTTGGGCTTACGTTCGCTGCAGCGCTTCTTCGGTGAGGATGTCGGTATTACAGGTGCTCCGACGTGACGAAACGGCGGTCTGATTATATTAGCCGCGTGGTGAGTTTTTCCCAGTTCTACGACAGGGCGGCGGCGCAAGTAATCAACGGCTGGTCTGCGCTCTAGGCCGGCAGTGCAACGGTGGGCCACTTCCGACTGGTGCGTCGGGTTGTTCGACTAGGAAACGTGGAAGCGTGCGAGAGTGATTCGCAGCGAGCTGATCCTCGACTTACGCATCGCTAGAACCGTTTCGGTTGGTTGTCAACTGTCCGGAAAAACGCTAGTCGGCGGGAAATTCACCGGTGACAAAAACTGTCAAATAAAAAGCCGTCGAACGGCTTTTCGACGCGGTTTAAGCCAATGCCGATATAAGCACACATTCTTTTATATTTACCTTGCTTTTTAGAAACACTCGCACACGTTTACCGCACAAAATCTAGCTTGAACTTTAACAACACCTAACGGGAAAGGAAAGATTTTTCAAACAATTAACTCGGGCCAAAGAATTCTAACACCGTTTTACCTCTACATTACACCGCGAAACAAACTAATCACTCGCACTTCTGTCTTCTTCCACGATCCAGGACAAATTAGATTGGAAATTGCGATAGATCCTCAGATATTAGCGAGTGTTAATTTTCGGGTTTTCTAACCTGAAGTACTTTATCAAGCCGAAACAGGACAACGACCTTTACCAAAACCCAAAATCTCCAAGAGTTCAGTTCTGCGCTGATTCAATCCTACATCTCCCTCACTCTCAAGCTACCCAGATCAAACCATTTCGTTTCGACGCGCATCTGTGTATAATTATAAAGAATCCCCCCGCCGGTTAATTCTTGCCAGGCTGTAGAGAACACATGGGAAAGCAATTGGGCGCTTACCCCAAACCTCCCGCTAAGGTCTACAGATTCGCGTAATAGAAAGAGGGGATGAAATTTGTCAGTTCATTAACGGGATTATTTGTATGCGTGCGTTTAGTGTTCATTTCCCATGAAGGGGTTCATTGGGTTTTTGGAAGTTCGTTTCATTTGTAACGGTGCTATGTGAACTGGAATACACTTTTGAAATGTTGTGCGTATGAACAAGAAACATGCAAGAATAGAAAATATAATGCAAAAATATGAAGAAAATAATATAAAGTATATTTACAAAATTTCAAAATGTGACCATGTTACATCATCCCCTACTAATGGTACGAAAATTTGATTGAAATTTGAAAGTTTCAATCTAATTTTCGTAGGAAATGTTTCACTGAAGAATTATTTCCAAACTTGGCTATTGACAAAATGATTACCCGGAACAACAACAATAAACAAATAAAATGCATTCTTTTGGAATAGGCCAAAATTCCAGAGAAGTAAACGTAAACTTGGACAATGTCTTTTACTCCAGCAATGAAAGCCGAAAATTTTAAGACATTAATCCGTAAATTTCAACAGAACTTGTGGATCCGACGACCATGATCTACTCCAGAAAGTAATATCCCGAAAAAATTTTGATCATGTCGCTTTTCCACATTAAATTTCCCCCCAAAACCTGTGAATCGTAAATCTCGATCACGCCAGAATAAATCCCGAGTCGCCGATCGTATTTGCTTTTCACATTAAATAACACAACACAGTTTATCGAAACAAAACATTCACGAAGAATCACGTCTCACATAAATATAAAATTAAATTTGTTTCGATCAACAACTCATTTGAAATATTGCGAGGAAAACGTTTCAGGACAACTCGTACACCCCTCGTTCATACTTGTTGGAGTCGTCACTCGCGAACATCACATACGCGTACGTCACTACGTTGCCAACGTAACGGAACCGAAAATAAACAACAAAACGTCAAAAGATGGATATGTATTGGATAAGTTGGATGCATGTTTTATTTTTTTGTTTTTGCACAGCGAAATTCGCTGTTTTTTTTGTTTGCTGTGTCGTTTGACGTCTAACACCGTTTATGTGATCCAGGTATCTGCTACGCCGCCATGATTCCAAAGCCAACATCTAAAACGTCGCGTTAGAGTCGATCCACAATAAACAGAATCGATTTCATTCGACACAATTTTGTGATAGTCGAGTACATTTAATTTGCTGGTGCACCATGGTGTGAAGTTTTTATTATTCACCGACATCACCAAAACAACACATTTCGTCAATTGGCTGGCCAATATTTTCACTTTTTAACAAATGTCTAAAAGTTGAGTCATGCCGTACGGTATCTGACTAGTGAAAATCGAGCTTCGAGCAAAACGAGCAGAACAATTTGAACTGTCAGTGGGGCCCATAATTTGTGTGCCCGCTAAGATGTTGACTTATGTCAGTTCAATACAAATGGGATAGGGGTGCCATATACGTGATATGATCCATCTCGACGCAGGTTGTTTTGATTGATGAAAGTCGGTTCACGTGCCCACTTTGTGTGCAGGACAGACTTTACTGTTGTCTGTTTTGGTTTTCAAATTGATCGTTTTGCTCAAATTTGTATTTTTGTTTTTCTAACAAAGTTTGTTAGTTGTTTTAGATCTGTTTCTACGTTTTCTTGTAAGATGTTTTTGAGTGGTTTGAAGTATTCTAGGAGGTGAAATTCAACTGTTTGAACGTTGTATTTTGGACATTCGTATAGTAGGTGCTGCAAATTCTCTTGAACTTCACAGATTTCGCAGAGGTCGTCTATCTCCCAATGCCATCGGTATAACCGTTCCTTAGTGAGCGTATGTCCTGAACGAATCCTATTCAGTATTCTCTTTTCGTCTGTGTTAAGATCAAGATTGTGACACCAAATCTTTTTTCCAGGCTTGTTCATGTATAAGAAGTGAGTTGTGCCTTTTTCTCCTGAGATGTTTTGGTATTCCGTGGTCCAGGCGCTCCATACTTCTTTTTCCGCTAGTTTTATCGCGTCTCCCAGGGTAAGTGAATTGAACTCGTTTTGTTCTCCTCTTCCTGCCTTTACTGCTTCCAGATCCGTACGTTATTTCCTATAATACTGCAATGGCTAGGAATCCACTGGATTTGAATCTCTCGCGCATCGGCTGCTTTCAACGTTTTCCAGATGGTCCAGGCCAGGTAGTTTTCCTTCAGTAATGCATTGTTGAGTAACGTTTGGCACGCCCCCGCAGAGTCAGTCATTATCACCGCTTTTTCGTACCTTTTTCTCATTATCATATTTACTGCGTTTAGTATACCAAGTAGTTCCGTATTAGTGATCGAGAAGTTTTCGTTTATTTTAAAGCTCTCTACTTCGTGGTCCGTTGCATCGTAAGTTGCTGCTGCTGTTCCTTGGACTGACTTCGATCCGTCGGTGTAGATGAGGCTGTAACCTTCAAATTTTTCCTTTTTTATTTCGAGAAACTTTTTTTCCCAGAATTTCCGATCGTAATCTGACTTTTGACCTTCGAAGAGTTTAATATTTATTTTGTTTTTAGCTTTGAATTTGCGACGCTGAGTTCTTTTTCCAGCTGGTGATCCTTGGGCTGTAATTGGCAGACGACATCATTGTGTTTAACAGCCGTTCTGGTCAGAAATAAGCCGTTGTCTGTTCCAGCGTTGATCGCTTTCTCGATGAAAGGTTGGAGTTGATTACGATGGAAGCTGGATTTCAAAATTTCCCTGAGCGAGAGTAGTTCAATCCTGTCTTTGAGTGGCAGCTGACCTGTTTCTGCCTGGATAACGTGTATTGGTGTCGTTTTCAGGTACCGCATTGCGCAGGTAGGCGTTGTGAAGTGTTTGTATCTTCTGTAGGTTGGTTGTAGCTGCAGCCCCGAAGACTTGGGCTCCATATTCGGTTTTACTTCTGATCAGTGCGTTGCCAACTTTTACAAGGGTGTCAGGGCTTGCATTGCTGTTTTTTTTCGCCCGAGCAGCTTTATGATGTTGATCTTTGTGCTTCCTTTTCTTTTGACCTCCTCAATGTGTTTTCTGTATGTGAGGGTTCGATCAAATGTGAAGCCAAGGTACTCATGGGTATTGTTTATCTGCACTTCCTCATATCCTATTTTGATCTTTAGATGCTCGTACTTTTTATTGCCAAAGACAACCGCTGCGCATTTGCTGACGTTGAGCTCTAGTTTCAGCCTTTTTAGTGCAACCACTAGTTTCTCCAAGAGCGTGTTGATTTTCCCTAAAGTTTTCTCCAGGTTTTTTCCCGTGGCCAGTACAGCGAAATCGGCTTGCAATTTTACCAGCTCACAGCCGTCCTCTTCTATTTCGTGTAGGGGGATTGCATAGAGATTAAAGAACGTGGGCGAGCTGGGGCATCCTTGCGGCAGTCCTTCGCTTATCTCCGTTGAGATGCTTGCACTGCTCGTCTGCAGTATCATTCTCCTTCTGCTCAGATACGTGTGTAGCCACGAAATGAGTTTGTTTGGGATTCCAACGGAAACTAGGGTGCCCATCAGAGTACTCAATGCTACGCTATCGAATGCTCTCGATAGGTCCAGGTAAACGCCTATCACTTGTTTTTTCTCCATTTTCGCTTCTTGTATTTTGTTGATCAAGTAGTTTACGCAAGTTGATGCTTAGCAGTTCTTACGGAATCCGAACGAGAGTCTGGGCAAGAGGTTTTTAACTTCTATGATCTCATTTAACCTGTCCTTTATGACCCCGTTTATTAGCTTGATGTTTATGTTCATCAGGGATATGGGTCTCTTCGAAGACGGGTCTGCAGGATCTCCTTTAGGTTTCTGAATGGGTCTAACATTAGTATTCCTCCATCTTTCAGGAATGTCCTCTGTCATAAACACCTCGTTCAGCATCTCACAGATCTTCAGTTGGAATTTGATGTTGAGACCTTTTAACATCTCATACGACAGGCCGTCTTCTCCCGGTGCTGAATGTTTTTTCCTGCTTCTCAGGATGTTTAGTACCTCATTCGCTGTAATAGGGTTCTCATACCGTTTCAGTTCTTCTCTCGTTTCTGTGTTCGGTCTGATCGACGGTGTGTACTTCCCCTCATAATAGTGTTTGAGTATTGCTTTTCCTTCTTCTATCGTAATTTCTGGTTTCCAGGTAACCGGCTTAGTGAGTGCTACGTCCAAACCTTTAATTATGTTCCATAATTGTCTTGGCGGCGTGGATTCGTCTACTTCTTCCGAAATTTTTTTGCAGTGTTCCCTTTTTGCTTTCCTTATCCTTCGCTTCAGAATTGCCCTCGCTTTCTGGAACTCCAGCTGGTTTGATAGTGATTTGTTTCAGTTGTAGGTAGCGAGTCGTTTTTGTTTGATTTTATACGCCTCTTCGATTTCGTTCGATCTTCAAGTAGTTCGCTTTTTTGTTTTTAACGACGTACGACGCTTGGTGTATACATTTTTCGAAATTATTCTGCATTTCTTCCGGGTTATGGAAACACTCTATGTCGGTCTCATTCAGCAACTGGATTGCCTTCTCCTGATTTACTTTGGTCGTCTTCCTTGGGTAAATAGGGATTGTACTCCCTATTTCCGCCATAATGCATAAATGGGCGCTTCCAAATTCCTGATTCATTACCTTCCATGTGGTTTTCCGTGCAATCCCTGGTGTCGCTAGAGTGAGATCTGGTGTTGAGCTTTCTCGTACCGATGTGTTCAGACATGTCGTGGTACCGTCGTTCATCAGTACCAAATTAGACGACTCGATCAGGCTGCTTATGAGATTTCCTTTATGGCAAGGTCTTATTTTGGGGTCCCAGTTTTTGTGGTGTCCATTCCAATTTCCTCCGATAAGGACTTCGCCCTCGAGATCTTGAAGGACATCAAATAGATTGTTTATTTTGGCGAGACATTCCTTGTGTCGCTCGTTATTAGGGGGCACATACACTGACACCAGGGTGATTGGATCAAACCCTTTTTGAATTCGGATCGCTACGACTTCCACCGGGAGCATGTTGGGAATGTCGATCGTTTTGTATTGAAGACTTTTGTGAATGAGGATCCCGACTCCTCCCCAGCCTTCATTTCTTTTTTGGCTTACCAGTTGATACCGTGGAAGTCGAAAGTTTTCGTTTTTCTTAAGCCAGATCTCTTGAAGGATGACTATGTGGACGTCGTTCTCTCCTAGGAAGTGATGCAGCTCTTCTCTTGTCTCCATAGGTCTGATACTCTGTATGTTGTTTTGTAGTACCTTTAGAGTTTCATACTTCACTGCTGCTGTTTCCGGCTGTTCTAATTGGGGACCCTTGATGCCCTGTATTTCTGTTGATGATCTCCTGGATGTTGTTCGCTATCTCAAGAATGAGCTGATCTCTCACTATTTCCGTTTTCGTTTCAGTGACCTTCTCCCCAATTTTTATTTGCAGGAGTTTCAGTGGAAGGATCCAGTTTTGATTTCTTGTTTCGGAGATAAAATCTTTGGGCAGCTTGTCGATGAAGCGTTCGAAGTCCGTGGCTCTGCACGGATTGACCGGACATCCACACGTAGGGTTCCCCTGCTCCAATCTATGGTTCTGTGTCGACTTTTTTAGGTGCGACAAATTTGGGTCTCCTTGTGAGTGGGCTCTATCGTTTTTGAGTCGTGTTCTACCTTTCCTGTTCGTTTCATGCTTTGATGCTCCAATCTCTGCGCTTTCAAAATCTGTTGCTTCTTTCCGTCCAGCAAATCGGATAGACAGCTTCAGGTATCCAGCTTCTGCTACTTTGTACGTCACCTGTCGGTTTCTCATCACTTCGAGGATTCGTCGTCTTCTTTCCCTTTCTGGACACTCTGGTGTATTTGCTTGGTGGTTACCTTTACAGTTGAACGTTTTCTTGTCTTGTTTTTTCGAATAAGAACGTTTTCTTGTCTTTGGTAGGAGATAAGAGCTTGATGTTGTGAACTGTTAAGTCGAGCGTCTTGAGCTGTTTAGCTGCTTCGGTGTTGAGCGTATTTACTTTAAATAAATTCGCTGTATTGGAAAACGACGGGTGAAAATAGTTGGATCAGTATAACAGGGAAGTATTTTATTAGTTATGTGTCCTTTATCGGTCGAAAGGAAAGAGATAGATATTAAGTGTCTTCCACAAAGTTGTAGAGCATTGTAGGCATTTTTCAATAATTCTTCCGAACATTTAGATATTCTATCTCTCTTCTATGAAAAGTTAGTGTTGGCGCCCTCTATGCGGTCACAGTTGGAACTAAAATTTTTCAACCAAAACATGACTCGTATTATTTACTACAACTCTTCTGAACATACTAATGAGCTAAATCTAACGATTATTTCACAAAAATGTATATTTCGTGGGAATCGAGTACTGATACACAACCAAGCACAACTAGGCCCCATAGAAAACTGACTCAGACATCACTTCGTTAAAAGTTCAATAACTTCTTTTAACAAAACCGGATTGACTAGTAGTCTTCGGCAAAGTTGTAGACAATTAAATTATCTTTCTTATTTTTACTTATAGTGATAATACGATGCATACAGTGCCATCTAGCGGAAAAAATGCGAGTTAGTGGGTTTTCTCCAAGTAAATTGGCGAAAAATCCCATACAAACTTCAGGAGCGTTGGTCCGGTAGCTAGACTTGTCTGATTTGCTTCAAATTTGGTGCAAGTACTCCTGGTGGCACTAGTAATCGAATCAGGGGTGGGCCGATTGAGTTTTCAAAAATTCATTATTTTTCTGGGCAGTCTACTGTACAGTGGGTGGGACTTTTTGAAAAAATTCTCCCTTTGATTTGTTTACGGTTTCCCCTTAGGGTTTTTGGTGGAATTTTTCCTTTGTTGCTTCTTTGGAAGTTGACATAACTTTCAAACCTGTTTTCGTCCATCCGATTACTACATGTGAGGTTGGATCTCCATGTCGGTGATCGATTCCCGAAGTAAGGAAAGGTTTCTTGTGGGAATAATGCATTTCTAGTCCAATAAGGGCTTAAGAGTTGTGCTCATTCTCACTCTTATAGAAACCATCGAACTCATGATGTGCGAAGTCATTGCCAGGCTCCCCTGAATTTTCGTGTTACCACTACTTTCGTCGGGTCATGGCCTTTGGCTCCTTCTTAATCTTCATGGTTTCTACTACTATCAGAAAATCATCGCAGTTTTCTCTATCGGCTTTCTTAAAGAACCAATCACTAGTCATTAACCCTTTAGTTCCCAACACCACCACTAGGCGGTCTCTATAAAAATCAAAAGAAAACTACTAAAACATGATTGAATGTTGTCATCCACACTAGCATTTCTTCCCAACGCTCACACCTTTCATACACACATTATTTGAATATTCGTAGCTTTCTGTCAAGGACAATTGAAGCTCAAAGTTGAAAATTAGAGGAAAACGTGGAAAAAAACTAGTGGTAATCTTTATTAAACAAATTTTAACTATTTTTGGAAATTTCAGAAACTAAAAAAAAATATTTTTGAGTAGCCTGTTACTAGCATTTCACTGTAGATGTGAATTGGTTTAGTGGAATAATTCGGATGTTTTTGGTTTTTTGGTAAAATACTTTGCCCGCCTAGAGGCGGTGTTGGGCACCTGAGCGAATTTTTTTTTTCAGTCTTTAGTGATTACTTATAGTACCGAAACGAGGATTATGTGCAATTTTAGCTGAAAAGAAGTATGTTTTAAAAACTTTAGGTGAATGTTGCTGTTAGAATGTGGATATTCTTATCATTTAATACAGTGGCGGATCCAGGGGGAGGGTCTTGGGTGTCCGGACCCCCTCCGAAAATTTTCAACTTGTTGAGAAATTTTGAATTAGTTTCTTTTTTATATTAGTTTCAAACTTAAAATCATTTCAAACCAAATTTGACTACCAAAACTTACTTTTATTAAATGTGGTTTTGACGCATAACGTATTGTTCATTCTAAAATCAAAATTTCGGACCCCTCCCGAAATTTCTTTCTGGATCCGCTCCTGATTTAATAATATTTAGGAGAGCCTGGGGCTAGTTGGTGGAATCTTTTTTTTCTCCTTTTGTATTAGACATATGGCGCTGTCTCTAGTTCTGCACTTCAAGTACTGTTTAATCCATTCTTCAATATGTTGCATTAAATTATGTTTCGTACACGTTGTAAGTGATATTGAGTTTTCGAGCGTATCAGAGTGAAAAGCCTACTTTTGTCGTATTAAAAAGGGTGCCTCACCATTTCATTAATTACTCGGAATACGGAATTCTTTGCTTTCTTCTTATGAACTATTACGATATCAAAAATCGCCATTTGAACCAATACGTTGAACAAAGATGGCTAACACCGCTCCAACCAACGGTTTTACATGGTTAGGGCGAAAATAGGCTCATTACCCTAGGTAAAGTTTGTAAATTTCAGCATTATTGTTATTTAGGGCGAGTTCAAAGCTATTCCACGAATGACTAGATTTTTCGATAGCGCTCGAAAACAACTTTCCTTGGCCGTATATGTAACCACATGTAACCTCAAGAAAATGTTGCTTGTTTGTTCGTGTTTTTTTGTTTGTTTACTTCGGAATTTGAAGAGTTTCGAAAATTTAGCTTTTGAATAAATAGTGTGTGCCGAAATTAAACTACAGGAGCATTGAGGCTGAAAAATAATAAGTATCGATTGATTTGTAGTTTTATTCAAAATAACGTCTCGTGCGATCAATACTTTATCATAAAAAAGGACAGTTGGCATCACTGCGCGTATATGTTTATGTTTATGTTTATGTTTATGTTTATGTTTATGTTTATGTTTATGTTTATGTTTATGTTTATGTTTATGTTTATGTTTATGTTTATGTTTATGTTTATGTTTATGTTTATGTTTATGTTTATGTTTATGTTTATGTTTATGTTTATGTTTATGTTTATGTTTATGTTTATGTTTATGTTTATGTTTATGTTTATGTTTATGTTTATGTTTATGTTTATGTTTATGTTTATGTTTATGTTTATGTTTATGTTTATGTTTATGTTTATGTTTATGTTTATGTTTATGTTTATGTTTATGTTTATGTTTATGTTTATGTTTATGTTTATGTTTATGTTTATGTTTATGTTTATGTTTATGTTTATGTTTATGTTTATGTTTATGTTTATGTTTATGTTTATGTTTATGTTTATGTTTATGTTTATGTTTATGTTTATGTTTATGTTTATGTTTATGTTTATGTTTATGTTTATGTTTATGTTTATGTTTATGTTTATGTTTATGTTTATGTTTATGTTTATGTTTATGTTTATGTTTATGTTTATGTTTATGTTTATGTTTATGTTTATGTTTATGTTTATGTTTATGTTTATGTTTATGTTTATGTTTATGTTTATGTTTATGTTTATGTTTATGTTTATGTTTATGTTTATGTTTATGTTTATGTTTATGTTTATGTTTATGTTTATGTTTATGTTTATGTTTATGTTTATGTTTATGTTTATGTTTATGTTTATGTTTATGTTTATGTTTATGTTTATGTTTATGTTTATGTTTATGTTTATGTTTATGTTTATGTTTATGTTTATGTTTATGTTTATGTTTATGTTTATGTTTATGTTTATGTTTATGTTTATGTTTATGTTTATGTTTATGTTTATGTTTATGTTTATGTTTATGTTTATGTTTATGTTTATGTTTATGTTTATGTTTATGTTTATGTTTATGTTTATGTTTATGTTTATGTTTATGTTTATGTTTATGTTTATGTTTATGTTTATGTTTATGTTTATGTTTATGTTTATGTTTATGTTTATGTTTATGTTTATGTTTATGTTTATGTTTATGTTTATGTTTATGTTTATGTTTATGTTTATGTTTATGTTTATGTTTATGTTTATGTTTATGTTTATGTTTATGTTTATGTTTATGTTTATGTTTATGTTTATGTTTATGTTTATGTTTATGTTTATGTTTATGTTTATGTTTATGTTTATGTTTATGTTTATGTTTATGTTTATGTTTATGTTTATGTTTATGTTTATGTTTATGTTTATGTTTATGTTTATGTTTATGTTTATGTTTATGTTTATGTTTATGTTTATGTTTATGTTTATGTTTATGTTTATGTTTATGTTTATGTTTATGTTTATGTTTATGTTTATGTTTATGTTTATGTTTATGTTTATGTTTATGTTTATGTTTATGTTTATGTTTATGTTTATGTTTATGTTTATGTTTATGTTTATGTTTATGTTTATGTTTATGTTTATGTTTATGTTTATGTTTATGTTTATGTTTATGTTTATGTTTATGTTTATGTTTATGTTTATGTTTATGTTTATGTTTATGTTTATGTTTATGTTTATGTTTATGTTTATGTTTATGTTTATGTTTATGTTTATGTTTATGTTTATGTTTATGTTTATGTTTATGTTTATGTTTATGTTTATGTTTATGTTTATGTTTATGTTTATGTTTATGTTTATGTTTATGTTTATGTTTATGTTTATGTTTATGTTTATGTTTATGTTTATGTTTATGTTTATGTTTATGTTTATGTTTATGTTTATGTTTATGTTTATGTTTATGTTTATGTTTATGTTTATGTTTATGTTTATGTTTATGTTTATGTTTATGTTTATGTTTATGTTTATGTTTATGTTTATGTTTATGTTTATGTTTATGTTTATGTTTATGTTTATGTTTATGTTTATGTTTATGTTTATGTTTATGTTTATGTTTATGTTTATGTTTATGTTTATGTTTATGTTTATGTTTATGTTTATGTTTATGTTTATGTTTATGTTTATGTTTATGTTTATGTTTATGTTTATGTTTATGTTTATGTTTATGTTTATGTTTATGTTTATGTTTATGTTTATGTTTATGTTTATGTTTATGTTTATGTTTATGTTTATGTTTATGTTTATGTTTATGTTTATGTTTATGTTTATGTTTATGTTTATGTTTATGTTTATGTTTATGTTTATGTTTATGTTTATGTTTATGTTTATGTTTATGTTTATGTTTATGTTTATGTTTATGTTTATGTTTATGTTTATGTTTATGTTTATGTTTATGTTTATGTTTATGTTTATGTTTATGTTTATGTTTATGTTTATGTTTATGTTTATGTTTATGTTTATGTTTATGTTTATGTTTATGTTTATGTTTATGTTTATGTTTATGTTTATGTTTATGTTTATGTTTATGTTTATGTTTATGTTTATGTTTATGTTTATGTTTATGTTTATGTTTATGTTTATGTTTATGTTTATGTTTATGTTTATGTTTATGTTTATGTTTATGTTTATGTTTATGTTTATGTTTATGTTTATGTTTATGTTTATGTTTATGTTTATGTTTATGTTTATGTTTATGTTTATGTTTATGTTTATGTTTATGTTTATGTTTATGTTTATGTTTATGTTTATGTTTATGTTTATGTTTATGTTTATGTTTATGTTTATGTTTATGTTTATGTTTATGTTTATGTTTATGTTTATGTTTATGTTTATGTTTATGTTTATGTTTATGTTTATGTTTATGTTTATGTTTATGTTTATGTTTATGTTTATGTTTATGTTTATGTTTATGTTTATGTTTATGTTTATGTTTATGTTTATGTTTATGTTTATGTTTATGTTTATGTTTATGTTTATGTTTATGTTTATGTTTATGTTTATGTTTATGTTTATGTTTATGTTTATGTTTATGTTTATGTTTATGTTTATGTTTATGTTTATGTTTATGTTTATGTTTATGTTTATGTTTATGTTTATGTTTATGTTTATGTTTATGTTTATGTTTATGTTTATGTTTATGTTTATGTTTATGTTTATGTTTATGTTTATGTTTATGTTTATGTTTATGTTTATGTTTATGTTTATGTTTATGTTTATGTTTATGTTTATGTTTATGTTTATGTTTATGTTTATGTTTATGTTTATGTTTATGTTTATGTTTATGTTTATGTTTATGTTTATGTTTATGTTTATGTTTATGTTTATGTTTATGTTTATGTTTATGTTTATGTTTATGTTTATGTTTATGTTTATGTTTATGTTTATGTTTATGTTTATGTTTATGTTTATGTTTATGTTTATGTTTATGTTTATGTTTATGTTTATGTTTATGTTTATGTTTATGTTTATGTTTATGTTTATGTTTATGTTTATGTTTATGTTTATGTTTATGTTTATGTTTATGTTTATGTTTATGTTTATGTTTATGTTTATGTTTATGTTTATGTTTATGTTTATGTTTATGTTTATGTTTATGTTTATGTTTATGTTTATGTTTATGTTTATGTTTATGTTTATGTTTATGTTTATGTTTATGTTTATGTTTATGTTTATGTTTATGTTTATGTTTATGTTTATGTTTATGTTTATGTTTATGTTTATGTTTATGTTTATGTTTATGTTTATGTTTATGTTTATGTTTATGTTTATGTTTATGTTTATGTTTATGTTTATGTTTATGTTTATGTTTATGTTTATGTTTATGTTTATGTTTATGTTTATGTTTATGTTTATGTTTATGTTTATGTTTATGTTTATGTTTATGTTTATGTTTATGTTTATGTTTATGTTTATGTTTATGTTTATGTTTATGTTTATGTTTATGTTTATGTTTATGTTTATGTTTATGTTTATGTTTATGTTTATGTTTATGTTTATGTTTATGTTTATGTTTATGTTTATGTTTATGTTTATGTTTATGTTTATGTTTATGTTTATGTTTATGTTTATGTTTATGTTTATGTTTATGTTTATGTTTATGTTTATGTTTATGTTTATGTTTATGTTTATGTTTATGTTTATGTTTATGTTTATGTTTATGTTTATGTTTATGTTTATGTTTATGTTTATGTTTATGTTTATGTTTATGTTTATGTTTATGTTTATGTTTATGTTTATGTTTATGTTTATGTTTATGTTTATGTTTATGTTTATGTTTATGTTTATGTTTATGTTTATGTTTATGTTTATGTTTATGTTTATGTTTATGTTTATGTTTATGTTTATGTTTATGTTTATGTTTATGTTTATGTTTATGTTTATGTTTATGTTTATGTTTATGTTTATGTTTATGTTTATGTTTATGTTTATGTTTATGTTTATGTTTATGTTTATGTTTATGTTTATGTTTATGTTTATGTTTATGTTTATGTTTATGTTTATGTTTATGTTTATGTTTATGTTTATGTTTATGTTTATGTTTATGTTTATGTTTATGTTTATGTTTATGTTTATGTTTATGTTTATGTTTATGTTTATGTTTATGTTTATGTTTATGTTTATGTTTATGTTTATGTTTATGTTTATGTTTATGTTTATGTTTATGTTTATGTTTATGTTTATGTTTATGTTTATGTTTATGTTTATGTTTATGTTTATGTTTATGTTTATGTTTATGTTTATGTTTATGTTTATGTTTATGTTTATGTTTATGTTTATGTTTATGTTTATGTTTATGTTTATGTTTATGTTTATGTTTATGTTTATGTTTATGTTTATGTTTATGTTTATGTTTATGTTTATGTTTATGTTTATGTTTATGTTTATGTTTATGTTTATGTTTATGTTTATGTTTATGTTTATGTTTATGTTTATGTTTATGTTTATGTTTATGTTTATGTTTATGTTTATGTTTATGTTTATGTTTATGTTTATGTTTATGTTTATGTTTATGTTTATGTTTATGTTTATGTTTATGTTTATGTTTATGTTTATGTTTATGTTTATGTTTATGTTTATGTTTATGTTTATGTTTATGTTTATGTTTATGTTTATGTTTATGTTTATGTTTATGTTTATGTTTATGTTTATGTTTATGTTTATGTTTATGTTTATGTTTATGTTTATGTTTATGTTTATGTTTATGTTTATGTTTATGTTTATGTTTATGTTTATGTTTATGTTTATGTTTATGTTTATGTTTATGTTTATGTTTATGTTTATGTTTATGTTTATGTTTATGTTTATGTTTATGTTTATGTTTATGTTTATGTTTATGTTTATGTTTATGTTTATGTTTATGTTTATGTTTATGTTTATGTTTATGTTTATGTTTATGTTTATGTTTATGTTTATGTTTATGTTTATGTTTATGTTTATGTTTATGTTTATGTTTATGTTTATGTTTATGTTTATGTTTATGTTTATGTTTATGTTTATGTTTATGTTTATGTTTATGTTTATGTTTATGTTTATGTTTATGTTTATGTTTATGTTTATGTTTATGTTTATGTTTATGTTTATGTTTATGTTTATGTTTATGTTTATGTTTATGTTTATGTTTATGTTTATGTTTATGTTTATGTTTATGTTTATGTTTATGTTTATGTTTATGTTTATGTTTATGTTTATGTTTATGTTTATGTTTATGTTTATGTTTATGTTTATGTTTATGTTTATGTTTATGTTTATGTTTATGTTTATGTTTATGTTTATGTTTATGTTTATGTTTATGTTTATGTTTATGTTTATGTTTATGTTTATGTTTATGTTTATGTTTATGTTTATGTTTATGTTTATGTTTATGTTTATGTTTATGTTTATGTTTATGTTTATGTTTATGTTTATGTTTATGTTTATGTTTATGTTTATGTTTATGTTTATGTTTATGTTTATGTTTATGTTTATGTTTATGTTTATGTTTATGTTTATGTTTATGTTTATGTTTATGTTTATGTTTATGTTTATGTTTATGTTTATGTTTATGTTTATGTTTATGTTTATGTTTATGTTTATGTTTATGTTTATGTTTATGTTTATGTTTATGTTTATGTTTATGTTTATGTTTATGTTTATGTTTATGTTTATGTTTATGTTTATGTTTATGTTTATGTTTATGTTTATGTTTATGTTTATGTTTATGTTTATGTTTATGTTTATGTTTATGTTTATGTTTATGTTTATGTTTATGTTTATGTTTATGTTTATGTTTATGTTTATGTTTATGTTTATGTTTATGTTTATGTTTATGTTTATGTTTATGTTTATGTTTATGTTTATGTTTATGTTTATGTTTGTTTATGTTTATGTTTATGTTTATGTTTATGTTTATGTTTATGTTTATGTTTATGTTTATGTTTATGTTTATGTTTATGTTTATGTTTATGTTTATGTTTATGTTTATGTTTATGTTTATGTTTATGTTTATGTTTATGTTTATGTTTATGTTTATGTTTATGTTTATGTTTATGTTTATGTTTATGTTTATGTTTATGTTTATGTTTATGTTTATGTTTATGTTTATGTTTATGTTTATGTTTATGTTTATGTTTATGTTTATGTTTATGTTTATGTTTATGTTTATGTTTATGTTTATGTTTATGTTTATGTTTATGTTTATGTTTATGTTTATGTTTATGTTTATGTTTATGTTTATGTTTATGTTTATGTTTATGTTTATGTTTATGTTTATGTTTATGTTTATGTTTATGTTTATGTTTATGTTTATGTTTATGTTTATGTTTATGTTTATGTTTATGTTTATGTTTATGTTTATGTTTATGTTTATGTTTATGTTTATGTTTATGTTTATGTTTATGTTTATGTTTATGTTTATGTTTATGTTTATGTTTATGTTTATGTTTATGTTTATGTTTATGTTTATGTTTATGTTTATGTTTATGTTTATGTTTATGTTTATGTTTATGTTTATGTTTATGTTTATGTTTATGTTTATGTTTATGTTTATGTTTATGTTTATGTTTATGTTTATGTTTATGTTTATGTTTATGTTTATGTTTATGTTTATGTTTATGTTTATGTTTATGTTTATGTTTATGTTTATGTTTATGTTTATGTTTATGTTTATGTTTATGTTTATGTTTATGTTTATGTTTATGTTTATGTTTATGTTTATGTTTATGTTTATGTTTATGTTTATGTTTATGTTTATGTTTATGTTTATGTTTATGTTTATGTTTATGTTTATGTTTATGTTTATGTTTATGTTTATGTTTATGTTTATGTTTATGTTTATGTTTATGTTTATGTTTATGTTTATGTTTATGTTTATGTTTATGTTTATGTTTATGTTTATGTTTATGTTTATGTTTATGTTTATGTTTATGTTTATGTTTATGTTTATGTTTATGTTTATGTTTATGTTTATGTTTATGTTTATGTTTATGTTTATGTTTATGTTTATGTTTATGTTTATGTTTATGTTTATGTTTATGTTTATGTTTATGTTTATGTTTATGTTTATGTTTATGTTTATGTTTATGTTTATGTTTATGTTTATGTTTATGTTTATGTTTATGTTTATGTTTATGTTTATGTTTATGTTTATGTTTATGTTTATGTTTATGTTTATGTTTATGTTTATGTTTATGTTTATGTTTATGTTTATGTTTATGTTTATGTTTATGTTTATGTTTATGTTTATGTTTATGTTTATGTTTATGTTTATGTTTATGTTTATGTTTATGTTTATGTTTATGTTTATGTTTATGTTTATGTTTATGTTTATGTTTATGTTTATGTTTATGTTTATGTTTATGTTTATGTTTATGTTTATGTTTATGTTTATGTTTATGTTTATGTTTATGTTTATGTTTATGTTTATGTTTATGTTTATGTTTATGTTTATGTTTATGTTTATGTTTATGTTTATGTTTATGTTTATGTTTATGTTTATGTTTATGTTTATGTTTATGTTTATGTTTATGTTTATGTTTATGTTTATGTTTATGTTTATGTTTATGTTTATGTTTATGTTTATGTTTATGTTTATGTTTATGTTTATGTTTATGTTTATGTTTATGTTTATGTTTATGTTTATGTTTATGTTTATGTTTATGTTTATGTTTATGTTTATGTTTATGTTTATGTTTATGTTTATGTTTATGTTTATGTTTATGTTTATGTTTATGTTTATGTTTATGTTTATGTTTATGTTTATGTTTATGTTTATGTTTATGTTTATGTTTATGTTTATGTTTATGTTTATGTTTATGTTTATGTTTATGTTTATGTTTATGTTTATGTTTATGTTTATGTTTATGTTTATGTTTATGTTTATGTTTATGTTTATGTTTATGTTTATGTTTATGTTTATGTTTATGTTTATGTTTATGTTTATGTTTATGTTTATGTTTATGTTTATGTTTATGTTTATGTTTATGTTTATGTTTATGTTTATGTTTATGTTTATGTTTATGTTATGTTTATGTTTATGTTTATTGTTTATGTTTATGTTTATGTTGTTTGTTTATGTTTATGTTTATGTTTATGTTTGTTTATGTTTATGTTTATGTTTATGTTTATGTTTATGTTTATGTTTATGTTTATGTTTATGTTTATGTTTATGTTTATGTTTATGTTTATGTTTATGTTTATGTTTATGTTTATGTTTATGTTTATGTTTATGTTTATGTTTATGTTTATGTTTATGTTTATGTTTATGTTTATGTTTATGTTTATGTTTATGTTTATGTTTATGTTTATGTTTATGTTTATGTTTATGTTTATGTTTATGTTTATGTTTATGTTTATGTTTATGTTTATGTTTATGTTTATGTTTATGTTTATGTTTATGTTTATGTTTATGTTTATGTTTATGTTTATGTTTATGTTTATGTTATGTTTATGTTTATGTTTATGTTTATGTTTATGTTTATGTTTATGTTTATGTTTATGTTTATGTTTATGTTTATGTTTATGTTTATGTTTATGTTTATGTTTATGTTTATGTTTATGTTTATGTTTATGTTTATGTTTATGTTTATGTTTGTATGTTATGTTTATGTTTATGTTTATGTTTATGTTTATGTTTATGTTTATGTTTATGTTTATGTTTATGTTTATGTTTATGTTTATGTTTATGTTTATGTTTATGTTTATGTTTATGTTTATGTTTATGTTTATGTTTATGTTTATGTTTATGTTTATGTTTATGTTTATGTTTATGTTTATGTTTATGTTTATGTTTATGTTTATGTTTATGTTTATGTTTATGTTTATGTTTATGTTTATGTTTATGTTTATGTTTATGTTTATGTTTATGTTTATGTTTATGTTTATGTTTATGTTTATGTTTATGTTTATGTTTATGTTTATGTTTATGTTTATGTTTATGTTTATGTTTATGTTTATGTTTATGTTTATGTTTATGTTTATGTTTATGTTTATGTTTATGTTTATGTTTATGTTTATGTTTATGTTTTATGTTTATGTTTATGTTTATGTTTATGTTTATGTTTATGTTTATGTTTATGTTTATGTTTATGTTTATGTTTATGTTTATGTTTATGTTTATGTTTATGTTTATGTTTATGTTTATGTTTATGTTTATGTTTATGTTTATGTTTATGTTTATGTTTATGTTTATGTTTATGTTTATGTTTATGTTTATGTTTATGTTTATGTTTATGTTTATGTTTATGTTTATGTTTATGTTTATGTTTATGTTTATGTTTATGTTTATGTTTATGTTTATGTTTATGTTTATGTTTATGTTTATGTTTATGTTTATGTTTATGTTTATGTTTATGTTTATGTGTTATGTTTATGTTTATGTTTATGTTTATGTTTTGTTTATGTTTATGTTTATGTTTATGTTTATGTTTATGTTTATGTTTATGTTTATGTTTATGTTTATGTTTATGTTTATGTTTATGTTTATGTTTATGTTTATGTTTATGTTTATGTTTATGTTTATGTTTATGTTTATGTTTATGTTTATGTTTATGTTTATGTTTATGTTTATGTTTATGTTTATGTTGTATGTTTATGTTTATGTTTATGTTTATGTTTATGTTTATGTTTATGTTTATGTTTATGTTTATGTTTATGTTTATGTTTATGTTTATGTTTATGTTTATGTTTATGTTTATGTTTATGTTTATGTTTATGTTTATGTTTATGTTTATGTTTATGTTTATGTTTGTTGTTTATGTTTATGTTTATGTTTATGTTTTGTTTATGTTTATGTTTATGTTTGTTTATGTTTATGTTTATGTTTATGTTTATGTTTATGTTTATGTTTATGTTTATGTTTATGTTTATGTTTATGTTTATGTTTATGTTTTGTTATGTTTATGTTTATGTTTATGTTTATGTTTATGTTTATGTTTATGTTTATGTTTATGTTATGTTTATGTTTATGTTTATGTTTATGTTTATGTTTATGTTTATGTTTATGTTTATGTTTATGTTTATGTTTATGTATGTTTATGTTTATGTTTATGTTTATGTTTATGTTTATGTTTATGTTTATGTTTATGTTTATGTTTTGGTTATGTTTATGTTTATGTTTATGTTTATGTTTATGTTTATGTTTATGTTTATGTTTATGTTTTGTTTATGTTTATGTTATGTTTATGTTTATGTTTATGTTTATGTTTATGTTATGTTTATGTTTATGTTTATGTTTATGTTTATGTTTATGTTTATGTTTATGTTTATGTTTATGTTTATGTTGTTATGTTTATGTTTATGTTTATGTTTATGTTTATGTTTATGTTTATGTTTATGTTTATGTTTATGTTATGTTTATGTTTATGTTTATGTTTATGTTTATGTTTATGTTTATGTTTATGTTTATGTTTATGTTTATGTTTATGTTTATGTTTATGTTGTTATGTTTATGTTTATGTTTATGTTATGTTTATGTTTATGTTTATGTTTATGTTTATGTTTATGTTATGTTTATGTTTATGTTTATGTTTATGTTTATGTTGTTTATGTTTATGTTTATGTTTATGTTTATGTTTATGTTTATGTTTATGTTTATGTTTATGTTTATGTTTATGTTTATGTTTATGTTTATGTTTATGTTTATGTTTATGTTTATGTTATGTTTATGTTTATGTTTATGTTTATGTTTATGTTTATGTTTGTTATGTTTATGTTTATGTTTATGTTTATGTTTATGTTTATGTTTATGTTTATGTTTATGTTTGTTTATGTTTATGTTTATGTTTATGTTTATGTATGTATGTTTATGTTTATGTTTATGTTTATGTTTATGTTTATGTTTATGTTTATGTTTATGTTTATGTTTATGTTTATGTTTATGTTTATGTTTATGTTTATGTTTATGTTTATGTTTATGTTTATGTTTATGTTTATGTTTATGTTTATGTTTGTTTATGTTTATGTTTATGTTTATGTTTATGTTTATGTTTATGTTTATGTTTATGTTTATGTTTATGTTTTATGTTTATGTTTATGTTTATGTTTATGTTTATGTTTATGTTTATGTTTATGTTTATGTTTATGTTTATGTTTATGTTTATGTTTATGTTTATGTTTATGTTTATGTTTATGTTTATGTTTATGTTATGTTTATGTTTATGTTTATGTTTATGTTTATGTTTATGTTTATGTTTATGTTTATGTTTATGTTTATGTTTATGTTTATGTTTATGTTTATGTTTATGTTTATGTTTATGTTTATGTTTATGTTTATGTTTATGTTTATGTTTATGTTTATGTTTATGTTTATGTTTATGTTTATGTTTATGTTTATGTTTATGTTTATGTTTATGTTTATGTTTATGTTTATGTTTATGTTTATGTTTATGTTTATGTTTATGTTTATGTTTATGTTTATGTTTATGTTTATGTTTATGTTTATGTTTATGTTTATGTTTATGTTTATGTTTATGTTTATGTTTATGTTTATGTTTATGTTATGTTTATGTTTATGTTTATGTTTATGTTTATGTTTATGTTTATGTTTATGTTTATGTTTATGTTTATGTTTATGTTTATGTTTATGTTTATGTTTATGTTTATGTTTATGTTTATGTTTATGTTTATGTTTATGTTTATGTTTATGTTTATGTTTATGTTTATGTTTATGTTTATGTTTATGTTTATGTTTATGTTTATGTTTATGTTTATGTTTATGTTTATGTTTATGTTTATGTTTATGTTTATGTTTATGTTTATGTTTATGTTTATGTTTATGTTTATGTTTATGTTTATGTTTATGTTTATGTTTATGTTATGTTTATGTTTATGTTTATGTTTATGTTTATGTTTATGTTTATGTTTATGTTTATGTTTATGTTTATGTTTATGTTTATGTTTATGTTTATGTTATGTTTATGTTTATGTTTATGTTTATGTTTATGTTTATGTTTATGTTTATGTTTATGTTTATGTTTATGTTTATGTTTATGTTTATGTTTATGTTTATGTTTATGTTTATGTTTATGTTTATGTTTATGTTTATGTTTATGTTTATGTTTATGTTTATGTTTATGTTTATGTTTATGTTTATGTTTATGTTTATGTTTATGTTTATGTTATGTTTATGTTTATGTTTATGTTTATGTTTATGTTTATGTTTATGTTTATGTTTATGTTTATGTTTATGTTTATGTTTATGTTTATGTTTATGTTTATGTTTATGTTTATGTTTATGTTTATGTTTATGTTTATGTTTATGTTTATGTTATGTATGTTTATGTTTATGTTATGTTATGTTTATGTTTATGTTTATGTTTATGTTTATGTTTATGTTTATGTTTATGTTTATGTTTATGTTTTGTTTATGTTTATGTTATGTTTATGTTTATGTTTATGTTTATGTTTATGTTATGTTTATGTTTATGTTTATGTTTATGTTTATGTTTATGTTTATGTTTTATGTTTATGTTTATGTTTATGTTTATGTTAATTTATGTTTATGTTATGTTTATGTTTATGTTTATGTTTATGTTTATGTTTATGTTTATGTTTATGTTTATGTTTATGTTTATGTTTATGTTTATGTTTATGTTTATGTTTATGTTTATGTTTATGTTTATGTTTATGTTTATGTTTATGTTTATGTTTATGTTTATGTTTATGTTTATGTTTATGTTTATGTTTATGTTTATGTTTATGTTTATGTTTATGTTTATGTTTATGTTTATGTTTATGTTTATGTTTATGTTTATGTTTATGTTA